>NC_059225.1:2951597-3139097 GCF_020615455.1 Coregonus clupeaformis | reverse complement strand
CGGGTCCGTGCACGCTATTCCAGATATCTTTACCTCTGAATAAACTGCCTTATATTATACAATTATCCACCTTGTCCAAAAGTCTCTACTTGGTCTCCGTTCTCCAGTAAACTTGTTTTATCAACAACAGCCGAGCCTGTCCTAATGTATCTAAGGTAATTGATTGATGAACGGTTCACGCCTGATGCCCTCAGTTGCCCTTCGTGCCCACTCCCATACCCTATAATTCAGTATTTCTTTGTGACTCATTTGTATCCAGGCAGACCAGAACAGCCACATCCCTGATTGGCAGATGAGTGGCAACCCTGATTAGAAGCACCTGCTGCTCATTGGTTGCTCACCTGTGTTCCCTATAAATGCTGTTAATAAATTAAAAAGATTTGTACCTAAACACTGAAGAAGGCTGCAAAGCTGAAACGTCTGTGTACAATATCCCTGATGTAGTGAAAATAATTGTTAAAAAAGAACAAAATTAAGCTTTATGCGGACCCATTACGCCTTTTTATTTATCTGAATTGCCGGGTTTTACGGACCAACCACACTTCTGGGAGAGCTCCTTTCCTAGTGTGTCTAAGGTCAGGGTGAGGACAGTTTCTGACCTAGTGTGTCTGAGGTCAGGGTGAGGACAGTTTCTGACCTAGTGTGTCTAAGGTCAGGGTGAGGACAGTTTCTGACCTAGTGTGTCTGAGGTCAGGGTGAGGACAGTTTCTGACCTAGTGTGTCTTTGAGGTTCTTGACGATGGATGCCTTCCTGGCGCTGTTCTTCCTCTCGACGTAGTTGGAGGGCACGAAGCCGGTCTTGTTGGTGGCGTTGCGGACCCTCCACCAGGACTTACTGTCGTCCAACAGCCACAGCCGCTCGTTCTTCTTAATGTCCAACTCCTGGTCCTGCTGAGCCAGGTAGTCAAACTTGGCGATGACTATCACCTCTTCCGTCATCTTGGACCTCTGGACCTGGGGAGCGAGAGAAGGCATACTGTTTAGATATGTTAAAGGGACACACAGGCCCTCAGAGAACCCAATCACCTCTTCCGTCATCTTGGACCTCTGGACCTGGGGAGCGAGAGAAGGCATACTGTTTAGATATGTTAAAGGGACACACAGGCCCTCAGAGAACCCAATCACCTCTTCCGTCATCTTGGACCTCTGGACCTGGGGAGCGAGAGAAGGCATACTGTTTAGATATGTTAAAGGGACACACAGGCCCTCAGAGAACCCAATCACCTCTTCTGGCATCTTGGATCTGGGGCAATATTATACAGAGCATTCGGAAAGTATTCAGACCCCTTGACTTTTTCCACATTATGTTAAATTACAGCCTTATGCTAAAATGGATTACATATTTGTTCTCCCTCATCAATCTACACACAATACCCCATAATGACAAAACAAAAACAGATTTGCACAAATGTATAAACAATAAAAAACGGAAATATCACATTTACAGTATTAAGTATTCAGACCCTTGACTCAGTACTTTGTTGAAGCACCTTTGGCAGTGATTACAGCCTTGACTCTTCTTGGGTATCACGCTACAAGCTTGGCACAGCTGTATTTGGGGAGTTTCTCCCTTTCTTCTCTGCAGATCCTCTCAAGCTCTGTCAGGTTGGATGGGGAGCGTAGCTGCACGTGCTCTCCCCACAGCATGATGCTGCCACCCCCATGATGCTGCCACCCCCATGATGCTGCCACCCCCATGATGCTGCCACCACCATGATGCTGCCACCCCCATGATGCTGCCACCCCCATGATGCTGCCACCCCCATGATGCTGCCACCACCATGATGCTGCCACCACCATGATGCTGCCACCACCATGCTTCACCGTAGGGATGGTGCCAGGTTTCCTCCAGACGTGACGCTTGGCATTCAGGTCAAAGAGTTCAATCGTGGTTTCATCAGACCAGAGAATTTTGTTTCTCATGGTCTGAGAGTCTTTAGGTGCCTTTTGGGAAACTCCAAGTGGGCTGTCATGTGCCTTTTACTGAGGAGTGGCTTCCGTCTGGCCACTCTACCATAAAGGCCTGATTGTTGGAGTGCTGCGGAGATGTTTGTCATTCTGGAAGGTTCTCCCATCTCCGCAGAGGAACTCTGGAGCTCTGTCAGAGTGACCATTGGGTTCTTAGTCACCTCCCTGACCAAGGCCCTTCTCCCCCGATTGCTCAGTTTGGCCGGGCGGCCAGCTCTAGGAAGAGTCTTGGTGGTTCCAAACTTCTTCCATTTAAGAATGATGGAGGCCACTGTGTTCTTGGGGACCTTCAATGCTGCAGACATGTTTTTGGTACCCTTCCCCAGATCTGTGCCTCGACACAATCCTGTCTCGGAGCTCTACGGACAATTCCTTCGACCTCATGGCTTGATTTTTGCTCTGACATGCACTGTTAACTGTGGGACCTTATATAGACAGGTGTGTGCCTTTCCAAATCATGTCCAATCAATTGAATTTACCACAGGTGGACTCCAATCAAGTTGTAGAAACATCAAGGATGATCAATGGAAACAGGATGCACCGGAGCTCAATTTCGAGTCTCATAGCAAAGGGTCTGAATACTTCTGTAAATAAGGTATCTGTTATTTATTTTTAATAAATGTGCAAACATTTCTAAAAACCTGTTTTCACTTTGGCATTATGGGGTATTATGTGTAGATTGATGAGGAATTTTTTTTATTGTATCAAGTCAAGGGGTCTGAATACTTTCCAAATGCACTGTATATTACCATAAAAATAACTTGTAACGTTACTATATCTTAGCTAGATCTTAGGTAGATCAGCTTTAATATTGCAGATAGATTGTAACTTCCATCAATGTAATTGTCTGCATCACTTCCAATCCCCCATGTTTGTTTATATATATATATATATATATATATATACACATACATACACACACACATACACATATATATATATATATATATATATACACACACACACGTATCCTTTAAAATAATATTTCCCTTTATTACTTTCCAACCCCACCACCCCTTCCCTAATTGTAGTAAACTAGTGAACAACAATGCTTAGGCCTCTACTTCCAGTCAATTTTACAATAATTCTATTTTGTTTGTTTTTACTCCTGAACTTCCTCCGATCATTTTCATGATGTCCATCTGGTTTGCTTCTATATGCCATATCTTTCTAACTGTGCTCTTTCACAAAAGCTCTCAACCTATAACCTATATACTTATTATGGACACAGTATGCTTTACATTAGTTATCTTGTTGTTATTAGTTGTTGTTAGTTGTTATTAGTCCCATCCTTCAGCTCCATTCAACACCTCCCATCTATCTCTTAACACCATCCATATTGGATTTCTATTTGCCATATATTTTTCAACTGTACTTTGATGTTTCACAAAAGTTTTGAACCCTTCTATTCTCATTGTTTCTACAGATTGTGAATTGAAAATAAACATTTTTGCTAAAAGTATTATTATGTTATTGATCGATTGACTATGACTTTTCAGATCACCCAGTAATGCTATCTGCAGGGTTAGCTCCAGGTAAATATTGCAATCCTTTAGCCATTCCTGGACCTGTGACCAAAAACAAGCTACAAATGGACAGAACTAAAACAAATGATCTAATGATTCTGTCTCTTCGCAGCCAAATCTGCAGAGCTGGGAAGATTGTATCCCCCATATCAATAACATTCTATTGGTAGCAAGAATTTTGTATAATAATTTAAATTGAAAAATTCTAATTTTTGAATCCGGTGTCGTTTTGCGTGTCAGTTCATAAACACTATGCCATGGAATCGGTACGTCAAAAATCTCTTCCCAACTATTTTGCAATCTATATGGGACGGCTGTCAATCCTTTGGTCCTTAAATGAAACTGGTATACTTTTTTTTATTTCTTTAACCAATTATGTTTTTTAATGCAGGGCCAACAGACAAGTTCCTCCTTCCACTTTCCTTTTTTGCTGCAATTATTTGGTTTTAATTTTGGGTAGAGCAGACATTTCCATATTTTTTTGTTAGCTGCATGTGCAACATTTTATTTATTTATTTTACCTTTATTTAACTAGGCAAGTCAGTTAAGAACAAATTCTTATTTACAATGACGGCCTACACCAGCCAAACCCGGACCACGCTGGTCCAATTGTGCGCCGCCCTATGCGACTCCCAATCACGGCCGGTTGTGATACAGCCTGGAATCGAACCAGGGGGTCTGTAGTGACGCCTCAAGCCCTGAGATGCGCCACTCGGGAGCCTAACATAACTCCACCAGTCCTACGTATGATATCATTTACGAAGATAAGTTCTTTTTTTTTTTATTCAAAAAATAATTGTTTTTTATCAATTAGTATATTTGAGTTTAACCACAATATTTGTTGCGTTATTTGTTCTGTCGTTTCTGGAGGATTCAATTGAAATTGCAACCAACTTTCTATGGCTTGTTTTAGAAAGTGATATTTGGGAGATTATTTCCTTTTCAAATAACTGAAAGTGAGAGGTTGTTATCTGAATAAAGGGAAAAAGGCCATTCTTGAACATGGGGTGAGAATCTTACTAATTTGCTAGAGAACCAGTTCGGATTTAAGTATAACTTTTGTATGACTGAAGCTTTTAGTGATAGGTATAATTTAATATTTAATAATTTTTGTCCTCCGAATTCATATTCATTATATAAATAGGCCCGTTTAATTTTGTCTGGCTTGCCGTTCCAAATCAAATGGAATATATTTTTCTCATATAATTTAAAAAACTGTTCGCTAGGCTAAAGAGTTTTAATCAGGGTGATTTTTCCACAAATTGACAGGCACCCACCTTTCCATGGTAGCAAGATCTTATCTATTTTTGCTAACTTTCTATTAAAATGTATTGGAGTGAGATCATTTATTTCCTTTGGGATATGTATTCCGAGTATATCCACATCACCATCAGACCATTTTATTGGTAAACTACTTGGTAATGTAAAAAAATCTATTTTTTATTGATCCAATACGTAATATAGTACATTTGTCATAATTTGGTTGTAATCCAGAGAGTTTAGAAAATGTATCTAGATCCTCTATGAGGCTGTGGAAGGATTCAAGTTGCAGATTTAAAATAAATAATGAATCATCAGCGTACAATGACACCTTTGTTTTTAAGCCCTGGATTTCTAATCCCTTGATAATATTGTTGGATATGATTTTAATAGCTAACATTTTGATGGCCATAATACAGTGAGGGAAAAAAGTATTTGATCCCCTGCTGATTTTGTACGTTTGCCCACTGACAAAGAAATGATCAGTCTATAATTTTAATGGTAGGTTTATTTGAACAGTGAGAGACACAATAACAACAACAAAATCCAGAAAAACGAATGTCAAAAATGTTATAAATTGATTTGCATATTAAATGAGGGAAATAATTATTTGACCCCTCTGCAAAACATGACTTAGTACTTGGTGGCAAAACCCTTTTTGGCAATCACAGAGGTCAGACGTTTCTTGTAGTTGGCCACCAGGTTTGCACACATCTCAGGAGGGATTTTGTCCCACTCCTCTTTGCAGATCTTCTCCAAGTCATTAAGGTTTCGAGGCTGACGTTTGGCAACTCGAATCTTCAGCTCCCTCCACAGATTTTCTATGGGATTAAGGTCTGGAGACTGGCTAGGCCACTCCAGGACCTTAATGTGCTTCTTCTTGAGCCACTCCTTTGTTGCCTTGGCAGTGTGTTTTGGGTCATTGTCATGCTGGAATACCCATCCACGACCCATTTTCAATGCCCTGGCTGAGGGAAGGAGGTTCTCACCCAAGATTTGATGGTACATGACCCCGTCCATCGTCCCTTTGATGCGGTGAAGTTGTCCTGTCCACTTAGCAGAGAAACACCCCCAAAGCATAATGTTTCCACCTCCATGTTTGACGGTGGGGATGGTGTTCTGGGGGTCATAGGCAGCATTCCTCCTCCTCCAAACACGGCGAATTAAGTTGATGCCAAAGAGCTCCATTTTGGTCTCATCTGACCACAGCACTTTCACCCAGTTCTCCTCTGAATCATTCAGATGTTCATTGGCAAACTTCAGACGGGCATGTATATGGCTTTCTTGAGCAGGGGAACCTTGCGGGCGCTGCAGGATTTCAGTCCTTTATTTATTTTATTATTTTATTATTTTATTTCACCTTTATTTAACCAGGTAAGCCAGTTGAGAACAAGTTCTCATTTACAACTGCGACCTGGCCAAGATAAAGCAAAGCAGTGCGATAAAAACAACACAGAGTTACATATGGGGTAAAAAAACATAAAGTCAAAAATACAACAGAAAATATATATACAGTGTGTGCAAATGTAGCAAGTTATGGAGGTAAGGCAATAAATAGGCTATAGTGCAAAATAATTACAATTAGTATTAACACTGGAATGCTAGATGTGCAAGAGATTATGTGCAAATAGAGATACTGGGGTGCAAAAAGAGCAAAATAAATAACAATATAGGGATGAGGTAGTTGGGTGGGCTAATTTCAGATGGGCTGTGTACAGGTGCAGTGATCGGTAAGGTGCTCTGACAACTGATGCTTAAAGTTAGTGAGGGAGATAAGAGTCTCCAGCTTCAGAGATTTTTGCAATTCGTTCCAGTCATTGGCAGCAGAGAACTAGAAGGAATGGCGGCCAAAGGAGGTGTTGGCTTTGGGAATGACCAGTGAGATATACCTGCTGGAGCGCAGACTACGGGTGGGTGCTGCTATGGTGACCAATGAGCTAAGATAAGGCGGGGATTTGCCTAGCAGTGATTTATAGATGGCCTGGAGCCAGTGGGTTTGACGACGAACATGTAGTGAGGACCAGCCAACAAGAGCGTACAGGTCACAGTGGTAGTGTATGGGGCTTTGGAGACAAAACGGATGGCACTGTGATAGACTACATCCAATTTGCTGAGTAGAGTGTTGGAGGCTATTTTGTAAATGACATCGCCGAAGTCAAGGATCGGTAGGATAGTCAGTTTTACGAGGGCATGTTTGGCAGCATGAGTGAAGGAGGCTTTGTTGCGAAATAGGAAGCCAATTCTAGATTTAACTTTGGATTGGAGATTCTTTATGTGAGTCTGGAAGGAGAGTTTACAGTCTAACCAGACACCTAGGTATTTGTAGTTGTCCACATACTCTAGGTCAGACCCGTCGAGAGTGGTGATTCTAGTCGGGTGGGCGGGTGCCAGCAGCGTTCGATTGAAAAGCATGCATTTAGTTTTACTAGTGTTTAAGAGCAGTTGGAGGCTACTGAAGGAGTGTTGTATGGCATTGAAGCTCGTTTGGAGGTTTGTTAACACAGTGTCCAATGAAGGGCCAGATGTATACAAAATGGTGTCGTCTGCATAGTGTATCACCAATTGTTTTCTTGGTGACTATGGTCCCAGCTGCCTTGAGATCATTGACAAGACCCTCCCGTGTAGTTCTGGGCTGATTCCTCACCATTCTCATGGTCATTGCAACTCCACGAGGTGAGATCTTGAATGGAGCCCCAGGCCGAGGGAGATTGACAGTTCTTTTGTGTTTCTTCCATTTGCGAATAATCGCACCAACTGTTGTCACCTTCTCACCAAGCTGCTTGGCGAATGGTCTTGTAGCCCATTCCAGCCTTGTGTAGGTCTACAATCTTGTCCCTGACATCCTTGGAGAGCTCTTTGGTCTTGGCCATGGTGGAGAGTATGGAATCTGATTGATTGATTGCTTCTGTGGACAGGTGTCTTTTATACAGGTAAAAGCTGAGATTAGGAGCACTCCCTTAAAGAGTGTGCTCCTAATCTCAGCTCGTTACCTGTATAAAAGACACCTGGGAGCCAGAAATCTTTCTGATCGTGAGGGGGTCAAATACTTATTTCCCTAATTAAAATGCAAATCAATGTATAAAATTTTTGACATGCGTTTTTCTGGATTTTTTTGTTGTTATTCTGTCTCTCACTGTTCAAATACACCTACCATTAAAATTATAGACTGATCATTTCTTTGTCAGTGGGCAAACGTACAAAATCAGCAGGGGATCAAATACTTTTTTCGCTCACTGTAAATAGATATGCCGATAGTGGACAACCTTGTTTTACTCCTCTTGACAGTTTAAAACTTTCTGAGAAATAGCCATTGTTTACTATTTTACACCTAGGGTTACTATACATGATTTTAACCCATTTTATAAGAGATTCTCCAAAATTGAATTGCTCACAGCATTTATATACAGTTGAAGTCGGAAGTTTACATACACCTTAGCCAAATATATTTAAACTCAGTTTTTCACAATTCCTGACATTTAATCCTAGTAAAAATTCCCTGGTTTAGGTCAGTTAGGATCACGACTTTATTTTAAGAATGTGAAATGTCAGAATAATAGTAGAGAGAATTATTTATTTAAGCTTTTATTTCTTTCATCACATTCCCAGTGGGTCAGAAGTTTACATACACTCAATTAGTATTTGGTAGCATTGCCTTTAAATTAGGTCAAATGTTTCAGGTAGCCTTCCACAAGCTTCCCACAATAAGTTGGGTGAATTTTGGCCCAGTCCTCCTGACAGAGCTGGTGTAACTGAGTCAGGTTTGTAGGCCTCCTTGCTCGCACACGCTTTTTCAGTTCTGCCTACACATTTTCTATAGGATTGAGGTCAGGGCTTTGTGATGGCCACTCCAATACCTTGACTTTGTTGTCCTTAAGCCATTTTGCCACAACTTTGGAAGTATGCTTGGGGTCATTGTCCATTTGGAAGACCCATTTGCGACCAAGCTTTAACTTCCTGACTGATGTCTTGAGATGTTGCTTCAATATATTCGCAATTTTCCTTCCTCATGATGCCATCTATTTTGTGAAGTGCACCAGTCCCTCCTGCAGCAAAGCACCCCCACAGGATGATGCTGCCACCCCCGTACATAACGGTTGGGATGGTGTTCTTCGGCTTGCAAGTACCCCCTTTTTCCTCCAAACATAACATTTACATTTAGATTTTAGTCATTTAGCAGACGCTCTTATCCAGAGCGACTTACAGTTAGTGAGTGCATACATTTTCTTTTTTTTCATACTGGCCCCCCGTGGGAAAAGAACCCACAACCCTGGCGTTGCAAACGCCATGCTCTACCAACTGAGCTACACGGGATAACGATGGTCATTATGGCCAAAACAGTTCTATTTTTATTTCATCAGACCAGAGGACATTTCTCCAAAAAGTACGATCTTTGTCCCCATGTGCAGTTGCAAACTGTAGTCTGTCTTTTTTATGGCGGTTTTGGAGCAGTGGCTTCTTCCTTGCTGAGTGGCCTTTCAGGTTATGTCGATATAGGACTCTTTTTACTGTGGATATAGATACTTTTGTACCTGATTCCTCCAGCATCTTCACAAGGTCCTTTGCTGTTGTTCTGAGATTGATTTGCACTTTTAGCACCAACGTACGTTCATCTCTAGGAGACAGAACGCGTCTCCTTCCTGAGCGATATGACGGCTGCGTGGTCCCATGGTGTTTATACTTGCGTACTATTGTTTGTACAGATTAACATGGTACCTTCAGGCATTTGGAAATTGCTCCCAAGGATGACCCAGACTTGTGTAGGTCTAAAAAAAATGTTCTGAGGTCTTGGCTGATTTCTTTTGATTTTCCCATGATGTCAAGCAAAGAGGCACTGAGTTTGAAGGTAGGCCTTGAAATACATCCACAGATACACCTCCAATTGACTCAAATGATGTCAATTAGCCTATCAGAAGCTTCTAAAGCCATTACATCATTTTCTGGAATTTTCCAAGCTGTTTAAAGGCACAGTCAACTTAGTGTATTTAAACTTCTGACCCACTAGAGTTGCGATACAGTGAATTATAAGTGAAATAATCTGTCTGTAAACAATTTTTGGAAAAATTACTTATGTCATGCACAAAGTAGATGTCATAACCGACTTGCCAAAACTATATATTGTTAACAAGACATTTGTGGAGTGGTTGAAAAGCTAGTTTTAATGACTCCAACCTAAGTGTATGTAAACTTCCGACTTCGACTGTATAAACTCCAATCATACTTTATCAAATGCCTTTTCAAAGTTTGCTATGAATAGCAGGCCTGGTTTCCCATATTTTCCATAGTGTTCTATTGTTTCCAGTACTTGCCTTAAATTATCTCCAATGTATCATCCACATATTAAACCTGTCTGATTACAATGAATAATATTCGACAATACCTTTTTAACTCTATGTGCTATACATTTTGCTATAATTTTTGCATCACAACACTGAAGTGTAAGGGCCCTCCAATTTTTTTAATGGACTGGATCTTTATATTGTATCCTGTTTCAGTAATAATGAAAATAGACCTTCTTCTTGAGTGGCTGATAATCTACCATTTACATAGGAGTGGTTAAAACATGCTAATAACGGTCCTCTGATTATATCAAAAAAGGTTTGGTATACCTCGACTGGTATGCCATCCAACCCTGGAGTTTTCCCGGACTTAAAGTCTTTAATTGCATCCAGAAGTTAATCCTCTGTAATTTCACCTTCACATTAGTCTTTCTGTATGGCCGTTAATTTTACATTATCAATAGAAATACAGTGGGGGAAAAAAGTATTTAGTCAGCCACCAATTGTGCAAGTTCTCCCACTTAAAAAGATGAGAGAGGCCTGTAATTTTCATCATAGGTACACGTCAACTATGACAGACAAATTGAGAGAAAAGAATCCAGAAAATCACATTGTAGGATTTTTTATGAATTTATTTGCAAATTATGGTGGAAAATAAGTATTTGGTCACCTACAAACAAGCAAGATTTCTAGCTCTCACAGACCTGTAACTTCTTCTTTAAGAGGCTCCTCTGTCCTCCACTCATTAGCTGTATTAATGGCACCTGTTTGAACTTGTTATCAGTATAAAATAAACCTGTCCACAACCTCAAACAGTCACACTCCAAACTCCACTATGGCCAAGACCAAAGAGCTGTCAAAGGACACCAGAAACAAAATTGTAGACCTACACCAGGCTGGGAAGACTGAATCTGCAATAGGTAAGCAGCTTGGTTTGAAGAAATCAACTGTGGGAGCAATTATTAGGAAATGGAAGACATACAAGACCACTGATAATCTCCCTCGATCAGGGGCTCCACGCAAGATCTCACCCCGTGGGGTCAAAATGATCACAAGAACGGTGAGCAAAAATCCCAGAACCACACAGGGGGACCTAGTGAATGACCTGCAGAGAGCTGGGACCAAAGTAACAAAGCCTACCATCAGTAACACACTACGCCGCCAGGGACTCAAATCCTGCAGTGCCAGACGTGTCCCCCTGATTAAGCCAGTACATGTCCAGGCCCGTCTGAAGTTTGCTAGAGTGCATTTGGATGATCCAGAAGAGGATTGGGAGAATGTCATATGGTCAGATGAAACCAAAATAGAACTTTTTGGTAAAAACTCAACTCGTCGTGTTTGGAGGACAAAGAATGCTGAGTTGCATCCAAAGAACACCATACCTACTGTGAAGCATGGGGGTGGAAACATCATGCTTTGGGGCTGTTTTTCTGCAAAGGGACCAGGACGACTGATCCGTGTAAAGGAAAGAATGAATGGGGCCATGTATCGTGAGATTTTGAGTGAAAGCCTCCTTCCATCAGCAAGGGCATTGAAGATGAAACGTGGCTGGGTCTTTCAGCATGACAATGATCCCAAACACACCGCCCGGGCAACGAAGGAGTGGCTTCGTAAGAAGCATTTCAAGGTCCTGGAGTGGCCTAGCCAGTCTCCAGATCTCAACCCCATAGAAAATCTTTGGAGGGGAGTTGAAAGTCCGTGTTGCCCAGCGACAGCCCCAAAACATCACTGCTCTAGAGGAGATCTGCATGGAGGAATGGGCCAAAATACCAGCAACAGTGTGTGAAAACCTTGTGAAGACTTACAGAAAACGTTTGACCTGTGTCATTGCCAACAAAGGGTATATAACAAAGTATTGAGAAACTTTTGTTATTGACCAAATACTTATTTTCCACCATAATTTGCTAATAAATTCATTAAAAATCCTACAATGTGATTTTCTGGATTTTGTTTTCTCATTTTGTCTGTCATAGTTGACGTGTACCTATGATGAAAACTACAGGCCTCTCTCATCTTTTTAAGTGGGAGAACTTGCACAATTGGTGGCTGACTAAATACTTTTTTTCCCCACTGTAAATCCCTACAATTAGCTTCAGTTAGGCTTCTCTGACAATCTCAATAACATGACCAGCCAATTTTATATTAACCCACAAAATAACCCGTAATGTTACTGTATTTTAGCTAACAGTTACTAATAGGGTTGGCTACCCTTTAAGGACTACAAGCTAGCTAGCTAGTTACCTTGGAGGTTTGTGATCTGTGACTTGAACTCTGTGAAGCATTTATTTGGGCTGGAATTTCTGAGGCTGGTAACTCTAATGAACTTATCCTCTGCAGCAGAGGTAACTCTGGGTCTTCCATTCCTGTGGTGGTCCTCATGAGAGCCAGTTTCATCATAGCGCTTGATGGTTTTTGCGACTGCACTTGAAGAAACTTTCAAAGTTCTTGAAATGTTCAGTATTGACTGACCTTCATGTCTTAAAGTAACGATGAACTGTTGTTTCGTTTTGCTTATTTGAGCTGTTCTTGCCATAATATGGACTTGGTCTTTTACCAAAAAGAGCTATCTTCTGTATACCCCCCCTGCCTTGTCACAACACTGCTGATTGGCTGTATATTTATGTATTTATTGGGGGGCGGACACTGAGCATCTTACCTGCACTGCATCAAAGCTGTCAACTTCAAAGTCGTGATGCTTCGCCTGATGACCTGAAAAAAATTAAACAGAAAACCCCTTTTGTCAACAATCATGTTATTTTCCTTGGAGATATATTGATTTAATACAGTCTTTAGGGCCCATCTTCTATCTGAACACTACCATGAAATAATTATGACTAGGCTTAATGAATTATTCACAACCAAATCAGAATGTTTTATTAGATGATTCACAGTAGTAAAAAGATTAAGTTCATCCTCATAAACCAAAAATTAAGAGTAATGACAGATTCGTTGTTGTTTTATCTACAGTTGAAGTCGGAAGTTTACATACACTTAGGTTGGAGTCATTAAAACTCGTTTTTCAAACACTCCACAAATTTCTTGTTAACAAACTATAGTTTTGGCAAGTCGGTTAGGACATCTACTTTGTGCATGACAAGTCATTTACAGACAGATTATTTCACTTATAATTCACTGCATCACAATTCCAGTGGGTCAGAAGTTTACATACACTAAGTTGACTGCCTTTAAACAGCTTGGAAAAATCCAAAAAATGATGTCATGGCTTTAGAAGCTTATGATAGGCTAATTGACATCATTTAGGTCAATTGGAGGTGTACCTGCGGATGTATTTCAAGGCCTACCTTCAAACTCAGTGCCTCTTTGCTTGACATCATGGGAAAATGAAAAGAAATCAGCCAAGACCTCAGAAATTTTTTTGTAGACCTCCACAAGTCTGGTTCATCCTTGGGAGCAATTTCCAAACGCCTGAAGGTACCACGTTCATCTGTACAAACCATAGTACGCAAGTATAAACACCATGGGACCACGCAGCCGTCATATCGCTCAGGAAGGAGACGCGTTCTGTCTCCTAGAGATGAACGTACTTTGGTGCGAAAAGTGCAAATCATTCCCAGAACAGCAGCAAAGGACCTTGTGAAGATGCTGGAGGAAACGGGTACAAAAGTATCTATATCCACAGTAAAACGAGTCCTATATCGACATCACCTGAAAGGCCGCTCAGCAAGGAAGAAGCCACTGCTCCAAAACCGCCATAAAAAAGCCAGACTACGGTTTGCAACTGCACATGGGGACAAAGTTCGTACTTTTTGGAGAAATTCCTCTGGTCTGATGAAACAAAAATAGAACTGTTTGCCATAATGACCATCGTTATATTTGGAGGAAAAAGGGGGTTGCTTGTAAGCCGAAGAACACCATCCCAACCGTGAAGCACAGGGGGTGGCAGCATCATGCTGTGGGGGTGCTTTGCTGCAGGAGGGCCTGGTGCACTTCACAAAATAGATGGCATCATGAGAAAGGAAAATTATGTGGATATATTGAAGCAATATCTCAAGACATCAGTCAGGAAGTTAAAGCTTGGTCGCAAATGGGTCTTCCAAATGGACAATGACCCCAAGCATACTTCCAAAGATGTGGCAAAATGGCTTAAGGACAACAAAGTCAAGGTATTGGAGTGGCCATCACAAAGCCTTGACCTCAATCCTATAGAAAATGTGTGGGCAGAACTGAAAAAGTGTGTGCGAGCAAGGAGGCCTACAAACCTGACTCAGTTACACCAGCTCTGTCAGGAGGAATGGGCCAACATTCACCCAACTTATTGTGGGAAGCTTGTGGAAGGCTACCCGAAACGTTTGACCCAAGTTAAACAATTTACAGGCAATGCTACCAAATACTAATTGAGTGTATGTAAACTTCTGACCCACTGGGAATGTGATGAAATAAATAAAAGCTAAAATAAATAATTCTCTACTATTAATCTGATATTTCACATTCTTAAAATAAAGTGGTGATCCTAACTGACCTAAAACACATTTTTACTAGGATTAAATGTCAGGAATTGTGAAAAACTGAGTTTAAATGTATTTGGCTAAGGTGTATGTAAACTTCCGACTTCAACTGTACCTTAGTTGAATGCACTGACTGTAAGTCATTCTGAATAAGAGTGTCTGCTAAAATGTAAAATGTCCTAAATGTAAGGACAAACCCAGAGATGACAGCCCTGGATGGTTTAGTCTCAACAGATGGTTTAGTCTCAACCGTCAACAGATGGTTTAGTCTCAACAGTCAACAGATGGTTTAGTCTCAACAGACGATTTAGTCTCAACAGTCAACAGATGGTTTAGTCTCAACAGTCAACAGATGGTTTAGTCTCAACAGTCAGATGGTTTAGTCTCAACAGTCAACAGATGGTTTAGTCTCAACAGTCAACAGATGGTTTAGTCTCAACAGTCAACAGATGGTTTAGTCTCAACAGTCAACAGATGGTTTAGTCTCAACAGTCAACAGATGGTTTAGTCTCAACAGTGAACGGTCATTCCCATCTATTGTGTGACTGACACATGGGTAAATAGCAGATAAAGGTGACTATTGTTTTCAGTATTCAACACTGATCACTGACAATAGTCCGTTTATAGTTTATCCTCCAACTGCTGTTCCTCTACAAAACAAGAGAATGGTTTCCTCTAATCTCCTGTTCCTCTACACTGCCAACCAGACATTGTCTATCCGAGAGTCAGGAAGAGAAACAGAAGAGGGAGGAACACAGAAGAGAGACGCTTCATGTTGACTGAACTCGAAGTGTGGTTACTGCCTCAAATACACGACTATGAGGATAGGAGTCAAACCGCCTTTCACAATTCCTTGAGTAGGGCCTCCATCAGATTACCACCCGTAGGACCTCCATCAGATTACCACCCGTAGGACCTCCATCACATTACCACCCGTAGGACCTCCATCACATTACCACCAGTAGGACCTCCATCAGATTACCACCCGTAGGACCTCCATCAGATTACCACCCGTAGGACCTCCATCAGATTACCACCCGTAGGACCTCCATCAGATTACCACCAGTAGGACCTCCATCAGATTACCACCCGTAGGACCTCCATCAGATTACCACCCGTAGGACCTCCATCAGATTACCACCCGTAGGACCTCCATCAGATTACCACCAGTAGGACCTCCATCAATTACCACCAGTAGGACCTCCATCAGATTACCACCCGTAGGACCTCCATCAGATTACTACCCGTAGGACCTCCATCAGATTACCACCAGTAGGACCTCCATCAGATTACCACCCTTAGACTCGAAAGCGTCAACACGGACACAAGACAATAAAGACATAATATATTTAGGCACGTTGATTGGAGCAAAGCCAGACTTGGTCAATAAGACAGTGTGTCTATTCAAATACAAGTCTAAAGTATCAGGGTAGAGGACGAAGAGAGCTCATTTCTGGAGTAGGGCTACGTCTGCTCAGTGAAGAGGCTACGTCTGCTCAGTGAAGAGGCTACGTCTGCTCAGTGAAGAGGCTACGTCTGCTCAGTGAAGAGGCTACGTCTGCTCAGTGAAGAGGCTACGTCTGCTCAGTGAAGAGGCTACGTCTGCTCAGTGAAGAGGCTACGTCTGCTCAGTGAAGAGGCTACGTCTGCTCAGTGAAGAGGCTACGTCTGCTCAGTGAAGAGGCTACGTCTGCTCAGTGAAGAGGCTACGTCTGCTCAGTGAAGAGGCTACGTCTGCTCAGTGAAGAGGCTACGTCTGATTCTCATCTTGTGAGACTAGAGAGAACTCTGACAAGACCATAAAGACGTTACAGCTACAATTTGACTGATAAGCAGAAAAATGTGTTTAGTCAATCAAGATTGTCCTCCGTTAAAGTGCTGATGCCAGATGATGCCAGATGATCATGCAGACATTATAGAGCCATAAATCATGACGTCAGAGACACCAGATGCAGCTAGGATCAGCTTGCCAAGCCTAGGAGAAGAGAACCAGGGCCTATATTCATGAAGCATCTCAGAGTAGGAGTGTTGATCTAGGCTCAGGTCCCCCCCTGTTCATGTAACTTTATTTATTAGATTCTAAAAGGCAAAGCTGATTCTAGGTCAGCACTCCTACCCTAAGACACTTCATGAATACGGGCCAAGGCCTAATGGAAGAGCAGGCAGAGGGTGAAAACAACACAGCTAATCAGTTGATATCCCGGTCATCCAGCACACGCCCACACCCCGTAAGTCATTTAGGCAGATACAGAGCATTCGGAAAGTATTCAGACCCCTTTACTTTTTCCACATGTTGTTACGTTACAGCCTTATTCTAAAATTGATTAAATTGTATTTTTTCCTCATAAATCTACACACAATACCCCATAATGACAAAGCAAAAACAGGTTTTTAGAATTTTTGCAAATTAAAATATAAATAAACTGAAATATCACATTTACATAAGTATTCAGACCCTTTACTCAGTACTTATTTGAAGCACCTTTGGCAGCGATTACAGCCTCAAGTCTTCTTGGGTATGACGCTACAAGCTTGGCACACCTGTATTTGGGGAGTTTCTCCCATTCTTCTCTGCAGATCCTCTCAAGCTCTGTCAGGTTGGATGGGGAGCGTAGCTGCACAGCTATTTTCAGGTCTCTCCAGAGATGTTCGATCGGGTTCAAATCCGGGCTTTGGCTGGGCCACTCAAGGACATTCAGAGGTTTGTCCCGAAGCCACTCCTGCATTGTCTTGGCTGTGTGCTTAGTGTCGTTGTCCTTATTGGAAGGTGAACCTTCACCCCAGTCTGAGGTCCTGAGCACTCTGGAGCAGGTTTTCATCAAGGTTCTCTATGTACTTTGCTCTGTTCATCTTTCCCTCGATCCTGACTAGTCTCCCAGTCCCTGCTGCTGAAAAACATCCCCACAGCATGATGCTGCCAACACCGTGCTTCACCATAGAGATGGTGCCAGGTTTCCTCCAGATGTGACACTTGGCATTCAGGCCAAAGAGTTCAATCTTGGTTTCAACAGAATCTTGTCCTTTAGGTGCCTTTTGGCAAACTCCAAGCGGGCTGTCATGTGCCTTTTACTGAGGAGTGGCTTCCGTCTGGCCACTCTACCATAAAGGCCTGATTGGTGGAGTGCTGCAGAGATGGTTGTCCTTCTGGAAAGTTCTCCCATCTCCACAGAGGAACTCTGGAGCTCTGTCAGCGTGACCATCGGGTTCTTGGTCACCTCCCTGACCAAGGCCCTTCTCCCCCGATTGCTCAGTTTGGCCAGGCGGCCAGCTCTAGGAAGAGTCTTGGTGGTTCCAAACTTTTTCCATTTAAGAATGATGGAGGCCACTGTGTTCTTGGAGACCTTCAATGCTGCAGACATTTTTTTGGGACCCTTCCCCAGATCGGTGCCTCGACACAATCCTGTCTCGGAGCTCTACGGACAATTCCTTTGACCTCACGGCTTGGTTTTGCTCTGAAATGCACTGTTAACTGTGGGACCTTATATAGACAGGTGTGTGCCTTTCCAAATCATGTCCAATCAATTGAATGTACCACAGGTGGACTCCAATCAAGTTGTAGAAACATCAAGGATAATCAATGAAAACAGGATGCACCTGAGCTCAATTTCGAGTCTCATAGCAAAGGGTCTGAATACTTCTGTAAATAAGGTATCTGTTTTACATTTTTTATAAATGTTTAAAAAAATCTAAAAACCTGTTTATGCTTTGTCATTATGGGGTATTGTTTGTATATTGAGAAGGGGAAAACAATTATTTTATCCATTTTAGAATAAGGCTGTAATGTAACAAATGTGGAAAAAGTCAAGGGGTCTTAATACCTTCCAAAGGCGCTGTGACTTATAAAAGTCTTATCATAATAAATACTTCAAATGGTCCTAACATTTACAGTCCTATAAAGTGCACAAATAGCCAAAATAGATGTTAAACAGACTAAGGACTGGGCTGTTAGTGATGTGGTCCCGTGTAGCTCAGTTGGTAGAGCATGGCGCTTGGAATGCCAGGGTTGTGGGTTCGTTTCCCACGGGGGGCCAGTATGAAAAATGTATGCACTCACTAACTGTAAGTCGCTCTGGATAAGAGCGTCTGCTAAATGACTAAAATGTAAATGTAATGCTGCTGCGGATCATAAGACCAGTGCTTGGTAACCCCAGACTAGCTAGCCTATCTATCTACAGAAGGTTAGCTAGCCTATCTATCTACAGAAGGCTAGCTAGCCTATCTATCTACAGAAGGCTAGCTAGCCCATCTATCTACAGAAGGCTAGCTAGCCTATCTATCTACAGAAGGCTAGCTAGTCTATCTATCTACAGAAGGCTAGCTAGCCTATCTATCTACAGAAGGCTAGCTAGTCTATCTATCTACAGAAGGCTAGCTAGCCTATCTATCTACAGAAGGCTAGCTAGCCTGTCTATCTACAGAAGGCTAGCTAGCCTATCTATCTACAGAAGGCTAGCTAGTCTATCTATCTACAGAAGGCTAGCTAGCCTATCTATCTACAAAAGGCTAGCTAGCCTATCTATCTACAGAAGGCTAGCTAGTCTATCTACAGAAAGTATCTTTACTTTTTCTACATTTTAAAGAGATTGTTTTGTCACTGGCCTACACACCCCATAATGCACCCTGCTCTGGCACCCCAATGGTGGAACAAGCTTCCTCACGACGCTAGGACAGCGGAGTCACTCACCACCTTCCGGAGACACTTGAAACCCCACCTCTTTAAGGAATACCTGGAATAGGATAAAGTAATCATTCTATGCCCCCCTACCCCACCCCCACAAAAATGTTTATATATATATATATATATATATATATATATATATATAAATAAAACAAATGAAAATTAAAAATATACTCTAAAAATAAACTTTTTTAAAAGTGTTAAGTGGAAAAAAATAAGAAAAGTGGTTGTAAAGTGGTTATCCCACTGGCTATAAGGTGAATGCACCAATTTGTAAGTCGCTCTGGATAAGAGCGTCTGCTAAATGATGTAAATGTAAATGTAATAATCTCAAAGTGAAAAGCTGAAATGTCTTTGAGTCAATAAGTATTCAACACATCCTGCAATCTAATAGGTGAAACAAGTTCTTTCTCAATATTTCTCCAAGAGACTGATGTAGACGGATCAAACCATGATCTAAGTGGGCGTAACTGGAAAGATTGGTGGTAAATACAGAGATGTGGTAATGCATGACCATTACACCTCAAACCTAATCTTTGGATGTTTGCCATTCCAAAAGGTATTTACGTATACGTTTATCAATCATTCCCCAAATAACCTACTGGTGGAGGGAGTGGGATCATCATGCTCAGGAAACGCGGCAAAACATTCATCTTTATGGAAGCGACCCTAGTTTGCAAAGAAGCAGGCAACTTCTCCCAAACGGTTACATTTTGTTCAACCTCCTCCTAAATTCTCTCATAATTAAACTTCACCAGACCGTGCAGAGATGTTTGTATACTAATACCCAAATAAGTGAAACATCCCCGAAAAATAGGGAATGGACTTGAGAGTATGGCATTAGTAGAAACCATAGCAACAGGGTTAGCATATAACACACAAACCATATCGATTAAAATTCTTTCCCAAACCAAATTTCTCCAAGACAGCCCACAAGTACTGCCATTCAAGCCTGCCAAAAGCCTTCTCGGCATCTAGAGACAGCACACGGTGTGTCCAGCCTGCCAAAAGCCTTCTCGGCACACGGTGTGTCCAGCTGTTGTGTTTTATGCATTACATGCATTCATCGACGGACATTGTCAGCTGCAAGGCGACCTTTCATAAAACCTGACTGGTCCATGTGAATCAACTTATCCAAATACTTTTACAACCGTAACGCCAATACTTTTGAATAAAATTTTTGGTCAGAATTAATAAAAAAGATATCGGACGATAATTTGCAGTGTGTTTCTTTCCCTTTCTTTGGCAGTAGATTAATGGATAGCTCATGAAAAAGAAAAAAAGCTTGTTGATGGAGAATTAATTGACTCCAATAATACTGGTCCTAAAATGCCCCCAAAATATAGCAACAGTTCATGTGGAACATCTGGCCAGGTGATCTGCCCATCGGGCCAGGTGTCGGGCCAGGTGATCTGCCCGTCGGGCCAGGTGATCTGGTGATCTGCCCATCGGGCCAGGTTATTTACCCTTTTTAGCACCTTTCAGTGCTGACTCCAGTTCCTCTAATGGAGATGGGTCGGAACAGATCCAAAGACTTCTTAAAAAAAAAAAAGCTGTCCTCAAAAACAGCAGGTGCATAGATAGACCTTCTTGCCGTATATAGACGTGCTAATGTAAGCTAAGCGGCCTGAAGTGTCCTTGCTAGTCTACCTTCTTGCCGTATATAGACGTGCTAATGTAAGCTAAGCGGCCTGAAGTGTCCTTGCTAGTCTACCTTCTTGCCGTATATAGACGTGCTAATGTAAGCTAAGCGGCCTGAAGTGTCCTTGCTAGTCTACCTTCTTGCCGTATATAGACGTGCTAATGTAAGCTAAGCGGCCTGAAGTGTCCTTGCTAGTCTACCTTCTTGCCGTATATAGACGTGCTAATGTAAGCTAAGCGGCCTGAAGTGTCCTTGCTAGTCTACCTTCTTGCCGTATATAGACGTGCTAATGTAAGCTAAGCGGCCTGAAGTGTCCTTGCTAGTCTACCTTCTTGCCGTATATAGACGTGCAAATGTAAGCTAAGCGGCCTGAAGTGTCCTTGCTAGTCTTTTCGACAACTAAAGTTAAATTCCTTTTAATCAAAATAACCGCGCCTTTGGATTTAGAGGCTCCACTAGTCGAAGCAGCAACTTTACAAACCACTGACATTCAGGCATAAGAGAGACAGCTTAACCAGTCAAAAACAATCCTGACAATTACGAGTTGAACTGAAAGTGATTTACCTTCAATAAGCAGTGTAACCAAGATAAGTACCCTCCCCCCTCTCTGTTTCTGAGAAGCGTGACATCCTCACAACGCAGCTCTGTAGGTCTCCAGAACTCGGGCCCACCCCTCCTAAATAAAATCTATTCCAAATCAGGTTATCCAAACAAAAAAAGTATCAAGTAGAAAAATGAACGGCGATATAACCAAGAGAAATGGCACTTGTGAAGCTTGAAAACCAAACCTGGCTACAGGGGTTTAGGGAAATAGGGACTCAATTAAGTGATCAAAAGCAACATCAACCCCTACTAATCACATTCCAACTTCAACATACCTCCATTTAAATATCGTTGAAACGTTAGCTAGTCCGATGATTGCTGCAAATCCATGGTTTCAAACAGTGAAAACATTACCATGTTTTTATAATCCGGTACTAAATAATAATATAGTAATCAAATAAAGCATCCAAAATAAAGTCAACAGTTTGAACCAGCCTCCAGCTCCGCTAGCCAGCTAATGTTCATCCTTAGCTCCAACATCAAAAGGAAAGCATTTTCGGTCCTGGTACTAGGAGAAGTTCCTGTCCAAAACAAAGATAGATAAGAGTTGAGTAGTCAACTAAATGTTAGCTAGCTGGTTAGCTGCATCTTTAGCTCCCAGTTGCTCCAGTTTCATTCTGCGTCTCCTTGTCATCCTACTGTCCGGGCCCTTGCTCAGCATCCGAATGCTTATCTTTGTGTGTGTAGACCTGTCACCTGTCTGCCTCTTTTGCAGAGGTGAAGGAGAGCTGCTCACCATTGAAAGTAAGTCGCAGGGTGGCGGGATAGATCAGAAAAGAGGGTATGCCCTGCGAGTACAATTCCCTCTGGACATCTGAATGCTTTCCTTCCGCATAAAAACATATGGTTCTCCCGGCATCTTGGATGGGCACATTCTTTCTTGCTTCACGCGCTCCTTGTAGAATAGCGTTGCGGTCTTGGTATCTGAGAACCTTGAAGAACTGGTCTGTGGGTTTTGTTCCTGTGGGCCCTTTCCATTTGAATCGGAGTAGTACCAAGAGATGGAATCCATTTGGGAAGGATTTCTTGCAGGAAAGCATCACCTCCCTCCCAGTTTGTAGCAAGACCCTCTCGTTATTGCGTCTGTCTTGATCCTCAAGTGACGCCATTTTGCACCGCATCTTCTCAAGTTCCAAAGTGCAGAGGTTCACGTCCCTTTTTAGGCCCCTTGCCTCAGTCTGAATGCAATCCACCTTTTCTATTAGTCGAAGTGGGTGTCCGACTTATCTTGCAAGGTAGCAACTTGTTCCTCCCTGAATTGCTGCACCATCCGGTCTTGTTAATCAGCTAAAGCTAGTGAAATGGCTTTGCTAAAGCTAGCATCAGTAGTAACTTCAGTTTTCTGGCGTTTAGTTGCCATTTTGGTGAGCGAATCCGTATGTTTCTTGACCCCAGACATTTCCACCAATGTTTAAACTAGAAAGTATACAAAGTTTAAGCAGATAACCTGAATAAAATATATAATGAGGAATTGTCGGAAGGAGCTTCAAAGTCTTCTGACCGTTGCGTTTGTAGGTCACGTGCCCGAAAAAAATCATTAAATGCAAGTCTATGAAGCGGCAGATCTGTTCCATGTGCACTATTTCTATGCTTCCCATTCTTAAGTTTAGTTTTTGAGTCTTTTACGTTCGGTTTTGTACACCAGCTTCAAAACAGCTGAAAACACAATATTTTGGGTTATTGAAAAAATATTTTACAGCGGTTTAGATGGTACAACGATTCTGTACTGACTGCTTGTTTTATCACATGAAAACTGAAATTAGGTGAACTATTAGAATTTTAGCAACCAGGAAATGGCGGAGCGAATTCTGCATATTGCACCTTTAAAGTAGTTTTTGGAAAATGTGGTCAAATAACTTTTACCGAAATGTTGTTACTAAACTTTGCATTTGCACAGTTCTTCCAGCAAATGTTTTTGTCAAATGATCAGTGTAAATTGTTAAAAGTAATCCTAACCCTAACCCTAATCCTAATCCTAACCCTAATCCTAATCCTAACCCTAACCCTAATCCTAACCCTAACCCTAACCCTAACCCTAATCCTAACCCTAATCCTAATCCTAACCCTAATCCTAACCCTAATCCTAACCCTATTCAAAACCTAACCCTAATCCTAACCCGAACCCTAACCCTAACCCTAATCCTAACCCTAATCCTAATCCTAACCCTAATCCTAACCCTAATCCTAACCCTAATCCTAATCCTAACCCTAACCCTAACCCTAATCCTAACCCTAACCCTAATCCTAATCCTAACCCTAATCCTAGTGCGTAGAATTTTGAGAGTATTGTATGTTAAACTTTTGAAATTAAAGGTTTTTGTTTGGCGTTTTACATTTTAAGTGAAAAATCTGAGTCAACGCAACTCCGTTACTGTGGAATTGCCCCAGTCCTCTCCCCTTTCCAACCAGCTGGCCTGGCGTTGATATGATATGGCCTATAACATCATCTAACTGGTCTCCTCGTCTCCTGGCCTGGCGTTGATATGATATGGCCTATAACATCATCTAACTGGTCTCCTCGTCTCCTGGCCTGGTGTTGATATGATATGGCCTATAACATCATCTAACTGGTCTCCTCGTCTCCTGGCCTGGCGTTGATATGATATGGCCTATGACATCATCTAACTGGTCTCCTCGTCTCCTGGCCTGGCGTTGATATGACATCATCTAACTGGTCTCCTCGTCTCCTGGCCTGGCGTTGATATGACATCATCTAACTGGTCTCCTCGTCTCCTGGCCTGGTGTTGATATGACATCATCTAACTGGTCTCCTCGTCTCCTGGCCTGGTGTTGATATGATATTGTGCTCCTGAGTGGCGCAGTGGTCTAAGGCACTGCATCGCAGTGCTAACTGTGCCACTAGAGATCCTGGTTCGAATCCAGGCTCTGTAGCAGCCGGCCGCGACCGGGAGACTCATGGGCGGCGCACAATTGGCCCAGCGTCGTCCAGGGTAGGGGAGGGAATGGCCGGCAGGGATGTAGCTCAGTTGATAGGGCATGGCGTTTGCAACGCCAGGGTTGTGGGTTCGATTCCCACGGGGGGCCAGTATAAAAAAAATATGTATTCACTAACTGTAAGTCGCTCTGGATAAGAGCGTCTGCTAAATGACTAAATTGTAAATGTAAATATGGCCTATGACATCATCTAACTGGTCTCCTCGTCTCCTGGCCTGGCGTTGATATGATATGGCCTATGACATCATCTAACTGGTCTCCTCCTGTAAGCAAGACCAGGAGTATGGAGCAGAGTCATAATACCTGAGGAATGTGTCTGTGTGTGATTTTAGAATTGGCCCTCCATTTCAAACAGCCATGACTGCCTCACACTGACTTCCTCTTTACCGTGACATTGTGATTGATGTGTCGGTTCTGTTGTTTAATAAGAAACAAGGAGGGGGGTTATTATTGGTCTGTGTTTGTTGTTTTAGTGAGGAGGAACATCAGGGTGTGTACAGTACAGTAGAGACCTAGCTAGTTCCTGGCTGTTAGCTCCTGGCGTGTCGTCTCCTGCCTCCACTCTGTCAGCTCAGCCAACTATAATTACATTTATGAACACTGGGAGGGAGGCAACATAGGGAGGGAGAGCCGGGCTGGCCTCAAAAACAAAGAGCTGATTTACTCTGCCTGATGAAGAGCTGAAGGCCTGAAACTCACTCCTCTCCACACTTCCCCTAGCAGGGCTATCTGGCTTAGACAACGGAAACAAGCTCCTCTCCTCCTCTCTTTCCATCCTCTCCTCTCCTCTCCACTCCACTCCACTCCACTCCCTCTCGTCTCTTCCTCTCCTCTCCACACTTCCACTCTTCCTCTCCACTCCACTCCCTCTCGTCTCTTCCTCTCCTATAATATAATATATAATATGCCATTTAGCAGACGCTTTTATCCAAAGCGACTTACAGTCATGCGTGCATACATTTTTGTGTATGGGTGGTCCCGGGGATCGAACCCACTACCTTGGCGTTACAAGCGCCGTGCTCTACCAGCTGAGCTACAGAGGACCACCTCTCCTGTCCTCTCCACTTCCTCTCCTCCTCTCCTCTCCTCTCCTCTCCACTCTTCCTCTCCACTCTTCCTCTCCTCTCCTCTCTTCCTCTCCTCTTCCTCTCCACTCCTCTTCCTCTCTTCCTCTCCTCTCCACTCTTCCTCTCTTCCTCTTCCTCTTCTCTCTTCCTCTCCACTTCCTCTCCTCTCTTCCTCTCCACTCATTTACATTTACGTCATTTAGCAGACGCTCTTATCCAGAGCGACTTACAAATTGGTGCATTCACCCTATAGCCAGTGGGATAACCACTTATTTTTTTTTTTGGGGGGGGGGGAATAAAGATTACTTTATCCTATCCCAGGTATTCCTTAAAGAGGTGGGGTTTCAAATGTCAAATGTCAAATGTCACTCTTCCTCTCCTCTCCACTTCCTCTCCTCCTCTTCCTCTCCTCTCTTCCCCTCTCCACTCTTCCTCTCCACTCCTCCTCTCTCCTCTCCTCTCCATTCCTCCCTCTCCTCTCCTCTCCTCTCTTCCTCTCCTCTCCTCTTCCTCTCCTCTCCACTCTTCCTCTCCTCTCCACTCTTCCTCTCCTCTCCTCTCCACTTCCACTCCTCTCCACCTCTCCTCTCCACTCCACTCTTCCTCTCCTCTCCACTCTTCCTCTCCTCTCCTCATCTTCCTCTCCTCTCCACTCCTCCTCTCCTCTCCTCCTCTTCCTCTCCTCCTCTCCACTCTTCCTCTCCTCTCGTCTCTTCCTCTCCATTCCTCAAATCAACTATTCTGCATCGGTCAATTTGTTTACGTCTTTATTTTCCTCTCCTTCATCCTCTTTTCCAGCTGTGAGTGAAGGTGATCAGCTGCTCCGCCACATTAAAACCCTGGGTCAGCCAGGCCAACTCAGACCACATTCAGGATATACAGTGCATTCGGAAAGTATTCAGACCCCTTGACTTTGTCCACATTTTGTTTTATTACAGCCTTATTCTAAAATGAATTAAATTGTTGTTTTCCTCATCAATCTACACACACAGTACCCCGTAATGACAAAACAAAAACAGGTTTACAAAAAGTTTTGCTAAAATAAGAAATACTGAAATATAACATTTACATACATTTTCAGACCCTTTACTCAGTACTTTGTTGAAGCACCTTTGGCAGCGATTACAGCCTAGAGTCTTCTTGGCTATGACACTACAAGCTTGGCACACCTGTATTTGGGGAGTTTCTCCCATTCCAGGTTGGATGGAGAGCGTCGCTGCACAGCTATTTTCAGGTCCTGTTGGAAGGTGAACCGTCGCCCCAGTCTGAGGTCCTGAGTGCTCTGGAGCAGGTTTTCATCAAGGATCTCTCTGTACTTTGCTCCGTTCATCTTTGCCTCGATCCTGACTAGTCTCCCAGTCCCTGCCGCTGAAAAACATCCCCACAGCATGATGCTGCCACCACCATGCTTCACCGTAGGGTTGGTGCCAGGTTTCCTCCAGACGTGACGCTTGACCTTCAGGCCAAAGAGTTCAATCTTGGTTTCATCAGACCAGAGAATCTTGTTTCTCATGGTCTGAGAGTCTTTAGGTGCCTTTTGGCAAACTCCAAGCGGGCTGTCATGTGTATTTTACTGAGGAGTGGCTTATGTCTGGCCATTCTACCATAAAGGCCTGATTGGTAGAGTGCTGCAGAGATGGTTGTACTTCTGGAAGGTTCTCCCATCTCCACAGAGGAACTCCACAGAGGTTCTCCCCTCTTTCTCCTGTAGTCCACCATTAGCTCCTTGGTCTTACTGACGTTGAGGGAGATGTTGTTGCTCCGGCACCACACTGTCAGGTCACTGACCTCCTCCCTGTAGACGTATTCATCGGCCGGTGATCAGGCCTACCACCGTTGTGTCATCGACAAACTTAATGATGGTGTTGGAGTCGAGTGTGACCACGCAGTCGTGGGTGAACAGGGAGTACAGGAGGGGACTGAGCACACACCCCTGAGGGGCCCCCGTGTTGAGGGTCAGCGTGGCGGAGGTGTTGTTTCCTACCCTTACCACCTTGGGGCGGCCCGTCAGGAAGTCCAGGATCCAGTTGCAGAGGGAGGGGTTCAGTCCCAGGATCCTTAGCTTAGTGATGAGCTTGGAGACGACTATGGTGTTGAACGCTGAGCTGGGGTCTATGAACATCATTCTCACATAGTTATTCCCCCTCTTGTCCAGGTGGGAAAGGGCAGTGTGAAGTGCTATTGAGATTGTGTAATCTGCAGATCTGTTGGGGCGGTATGCGAATTGGAGTGGGTCCAGGGTGACTGTGATTATGGTGCTGACGTGTGTCATGGCCATTCTTTCAAAGCCCTTCCTAATTACAGATGTGAGGTTACCTTGGAGCTCTTGGGATTGGGTTATTTTGCCTAAAAACCTTTAGTCCTACCTATAGAAAAAAAAAGTTTTAAACGACTCCGTATCTCTGCCCAGCCTGGCAAGGGTGGCCAAAGGGGTGTTTAGCCCCAGTGGAGAGGATATTATCCCTGCTGGCCTGCTCTCCCTGCTGGCCTGCTCTCCACCGCTGGCCTGCTCTCCCTGCTGGCCTGCTCTCCACCGCTGGCCTGCTCTCCACTGCTGGCCTGCTCTCCCTGCTGGCCTGCTCTCCTCCTGGGGGATTATCCACCGCTGGCCTGCTCTCCACCGCTGGCCTGCTCTCCACCGCTGGCCTGCTCTCCACCGCTGGCCTGCTCTCCACCGCTGGCCTGCTCTCCACCGCTGGCCTGCTCTCCACCGCTGGCCTGCTCTCCCCTGCTGGCCTGCTCTCCACCGCTGGCCTGCTCTCCACCGCTGGCCTGCTCTCCCTGCTGGCCTGCTCTCCACCGCTGGCCTGCTCTCCACCGCTGGCCTGCTCTCCACCGCTGGCCTGCTCTCCACCGCTGGCCTGCTCTCCACCGCTGGCCTGCTCTCCCCGCTGGCCTGCTCTCCACCGCTGGCCTGCTCTCCACCGCTGGCCTGCTCTCCACCGCTGGCCTGCTCTCCACCGCTGGCCTGCTCTCCACCGCTGGCCTGCTCTCCACCGCTGGCCTGCTCTCCCTGCTGGCCTGCTCTCCCTGCTGGCCTGCTCTCCACCGCTGGCCTGCTCTCCACCGCTGGCCTGCTCTCCACCGCTGGCCTGCTCTCCACCGCTGGCCTGCTCTCCACCGCTGGCCTGCTCTCCACCGCTGGCCTGCTCTCCACCGCTGGCCTGCTCTCCACCGCTGGCCTGCTCTCCAGGCACCATGGAGAGGATATTATCCACCGCTGGCCTGCTCTCCACCGCTGGCCTGCTCTCCACCGCTGGCCTGCTCTCCACCGCTGGCCTGCTCTCCACCGCTGGCCTGCTCTCCACCGCTGGCCTGCTCTCCCCGCTGGCCTGCTCTCCACCGCTGGCCTGCTCTCCACCGCTGGCCTGCTCTCCAGGTACCATGGAGAGGATATTATCCACCGCTGGCCTGCTCTCCACCGCTGGCCTGCTCTCCACCGCTGGCCTGCTCTCCACCGCTGGCCTGCTCTCCACCGCTGGCCTGCTCTCCCCGCTGGCCTGCTCTCCCCGCTGGCCTGCTCTCCCCGCTGGCCTGCTCTCCCTGCTGGCCTGCTCTCCAGGTACCGTGGAGAGGATATTATCCCTGCTGGCCTGCTCTCCACCGCTGGCCTGCTCTCCACCGCTGGCCTGCTCTCCACCGCTGGCCTGCTCTCCACCGCTGGCCTGCTCTCCACCGCTGGCCTGCTCTCCACCGCTGGCCTGCTCTCCACCGCTGGCCTGCTCTCCACCGCTGGCCTGCTCTCCTGGTACCATGTATCCACCGCTGGCCTGCTCTCCACCGCTGGCCTGCTCTCCACCGCTGGCCTGCTCTCCACCGCTGGCCTGCTCTCCACCGCTGGCCTGCTCTCCACCGCTGGCCTGCTCTCCACCGCTGGCCTGCTCTCCACCGCTGGCCTGCTCTCCAGGCACCATGGAGAGGATATTATCCACTGCTGGCCGGCTCTCCACCGCTGGCCGGTTCTCCACCGCTGGCCGGCTCTCCACCGCTGGCCTGCTCTCCACCGCTGGCCTGCTCTCCAGGTACCGTGGAGAGGATATTATCCACCGCTGGCCGGCTCTCCAGGTACCATGGAGAGGATATTCTCCACCGCTGGCCTGCTCTCCAGGTACCATGGAGAGGATATTATCCCTGCTGGCCTGCTCTCCACCGCTGGCCTGCTCTCCAGGTACCATGGAGAGGATATTATCCCTGCTGGCCTGCTCTCCACCGCTGGCCTGCTCTCCAGGTACCATGGAGAGGATATTATCCCTGCTGGCCTGCTCTCCACCGCTGGCCTGCTCTCCAGGTACCATGGAGAGGATATTATCCACCGCTGGCCGGCTCTCCACCGCTGGCCTGCTCTCCACCGCTGGCCTGCTCTCCACCGCTGGCCTGCTCTCCACCGCTGGCCGGCTCTCCACCGCTGGCCTGCTCTCCACCGCTGGCCTGCTCTCCACCGCTGGCCTGCTCTCCACCGCTGGCCTGCTCTCCACCGCTGGCCGGCTCTCCAGGTACCATGGAGAGGATATTATCCACTGCTGGCCGGCTCTCCGACCGCTGGCCTGCTCTCCACCGCTGGCCTGCTCTCCACCGCTGGCCGGCTCTCCACCGCTGGCCTGCTCTCCACCGCTGGCCTGCTCTCCACCGCTGGCCTGCTCTCCACCGCTGGCCGGCTCTCCAGGTACCATGGAGAGGATATTATCCACTGCTGGCCGGCTCTCCACCGCTGGCCTGCTCTCCACCGCTGGCCTGCTCTCCACCGCTGGCCGGCTCTCCACCGCTGGCCTGCTCTCCACCGCTGGCCTGCTCTCCACCGCTGGCCTGCTCTCCACCGCTGGCCTGCTCTCCACCGCTGGCCTGCTCTCCACCGCTGGCCTGCTCTCCAGGTACCGTGGAGAGGATATTATCCACTGCTGGCCGGCTCTCCACCGCTGGCCTGCTCTCCACCGCTGGCCTGCTCTCCAGGTACCGTGGAGAGGATATTCTCCACCGCTGGCCTGCTCTCCACCGCTGGCCTGCTCTCCAGGTACCGTGGAGAGGATATTCTCCCTGCTGGCCTGCTCTCCAGGTACCATGGAGAGGATATTCTCCACCGCTGGCCTGCTCTCCAGGCACCATGGAGAGGATATTATCCACTGCTGGCCGGCTCTCCAGGTACCATGGAGAGGATATTATCCACTGCTGGCCTGCTCTCCAGGCACCATGGAGAGGATATTATCCACCGCTGGCCTGCTCTCCACCGCTGGCCGGCTCTCCACCGCTGGCCGGCTCTCCACCGCTGGCCTGCTCTCCACCGCTGGCCGGCTCTCCACCGCTGGCCTGCTCTCCAGGTACCATGGAGAGGATATTATCCACCGCTGGCCTGCTCTCCAACGCTGGCCTGCTCTCCAGGTACCATGGAGAGGATATTATCCACCGCTGGCCTGCTCTCCACCGCTGGCCTGCTCTCCAGGTACCATGGAGAGGATATTATCCACTGCTGGCCTGCTCTCCACCGCTGGCCTGCTCTCCACCGCTGGCCTGCTCTCCAGGCACCATGGAGAGGATATTATCCACCGCTGGCCTGCTCTCCAGGTACCATGGAGAGGATATTATCCACCGCTGGCCTGCTCTCCAGGGCCTGGAGAGTTATCCACCGCTGGCCTGCTCTCCAGGTACCGTGGAGAGGATATTATCCACCGCTGGCCTGCTCTCCAGGTACCATGGAGAGGATATTATCCACCGCTGGCCTGCTCTCCAGGTACCATGGAGAGGATATTATCCACCGCTGGCCTGCTCTCCAGGTACCGTGGAGAGGATATTATCCACCGCTGGCCGGCTCTCCAGGTACCATGGAGAGGATATTATCCACCGCTGGCCTGCTCTCCAGGTACCATGGAGAGGATATTATCCTCTGCTGGCCGGCTCTCCAGGTACCATGGAGAGGATATTCTCCACCGCTGGCCTGCTCTCCAGGTACCATGGAGAGGATATTCTCCCTGCTGGCCTGCTCTCCAGGTACCGTGGAGAGGATATTATCCACCGCTGGCCTGCTCTCCAGGTACCATGGAGAGGATATTATCCACCGCTGGCCGGCTCTCCAGGTACCATGGAGAGGATATTATCCACCGCTGGCCTGCTCTCCAGGTACCATGGAGAGGATATTATCCACTGCTGGCCGGCTCTCCAGGTACCATGGAGAGGATATTATCCACTGCTGGCCTGCTCTCCAGGTACCATGGAGAGGATATTCTCCCTGCTGGCCTGCTCTCCAGGTACCATGGAGAGGATATTCTCCACCGCTGGCCTGCTCTCCAGGTACCATGGAGAGGATATTCTCCACCGATGGCCTGCTCTCCAGGTACCATGGAGAGGATATTCTCCCTGCTGGCCTGCTCTCCAGGTACCATGGAGAGGATATTCTCCACCGCTGGCCTGCTCTCCAGGCACCATGGAGAGGATATTCTCCACCGCTGGCCTGCTCTCCAGGTACCATGGAGAGGATATTCTCCACCGCTGGCCTGCTCTCCAGGTACCATGGAGAGGATATTCTCCACCGCTGGCCTGCTCTCCAGGTACCATGGAGAGGATATTCTCCACCGCTGGCCTGCTCTCCAGGCACCATGGAGAGGATATTCTCCACCGCTGGCCTGCTCTCCAGGTACCATGGAGAGGATATTCTCCACCGCTGGCCGGCTCTCCAGGTACCATGGAGAGGATATTCTCCACCGCTGGCCTGCTCTCCAGGTACCATGGAGAGGATATTCTCCACCGCTGGCCGGCTCTCCAGGTACCATGGAGAGGATATTATCCTCTGCTGGCCTGCTCTCCACCGCTGGCCTGCTCTCCAGGTACCATGGAGAGGATGTTCTCCACCGCTGGCCTGCTCTCCAGGTACCATGGAGAGGATATTCTCCACCGCTGGCCTGCTCTCCAGGTACCATGGAGAGGATATTCTCCACCGCTGGCCTGCTCTCCAGGCACCATGGAGAGGATATTCTCCACCGCTGGCCTGCTCTCCAGGTACCATGGAGAGGATATTCTCCACCGCTGGCCGGCTCTCCAGGTACCGTGGAGAGGATATTCTCCACCGATGGCCTGCTCTCCAGGTACCATGGAGAGGATATTCTCCACCGCTGGCCTGCTCTCCAGGCACCATGGAGAGGATATTCTCCACTGCTGGCCTGCTCTCCAGGTACCATGGAGAGGATATTCTCCACCGCTGGCCTGCTCTCCAGGTACCATGGAGAGGATATTCTCCACCGCTGGCCTGCTCTCCAGGTACCATGGAGAGGATATTCTCCACCGGTGGCCTGCTCTCCAGGTACCATCACATGAGCCTGAAGCCACAGACTGGACAAACTTTCCAGTGTTTCTAAAAATGTATTATAAAAATGAATTCAAAAGGCACTAAGTAATTTTTCATTTAATTTGTATTTAATTCTAATTAAGTCACAGCCTATATATGTAATTTATAGACTATAATGATTTAATCCAACAAAATGTCCCTACCAGCACTCGCAAATGCTTCACAATGTATTTCTTGGTAGGCTATAGCCTTGAAATAATATCAATAATACAGCCTAAATAATTAATATTTGTTCCTTCTGAGGCTCCCTGTCTGTCTCCTGACCCATTCAGAGTGTTTATATGCTGTTTTAATATGACATGTAGACTATTTGAAATGATAGTATCCTATTTGAAATGATAGTATCCTATTTAAAATGATAGTATCCTATTTGAAATGATAGTATCCTGTTTGAAATGATAGTATCCTATTTGAAATGATAGTATCCTATTTGAAATGATAGTATCCTATTTGAAATGATAGTATCCTGTTTGAAATGATAGTATCCTGTTTGAAATGATAGTATCCTGTTTGAAATGATAGTATCCTATTTGAAATGATAGTATCCTATTTGAAATGATAGTATCCTGTTTGAAATGATAGTATCCTATTTGAAATGATAGTATCCTATTTGAAATGATGAGTGCTTCTTACAGTCACCTTTTCATGTTTATTAATGTACTTTCATTCAAATCCATAGGGTTTGGTTTCAATACTTCAAAACCAATTGGTAGGTCCAGGTAGTCACAACAATAGATGGGTGTTGGTTAAATTGTGATTTTTAATACAGGCCTAGGCGATATCCAAAACTACTAACAACACACTGACTTCAGACATTTTCAGTCATTTAAATTGTAAAGTAATGTCTTTCTCCTCAATACCACAAGTCATTTGACCAATCTGGGAGGTAAAGTTGTTAAAGTGTTAATATTTCAGAGGGGACAGGGGGGGGAGAGACAGCCCCTCCTGCTCTCTCACCTCAACACGCAGAGCCGTGCATCAAGCTGCCACTGAGCCGCTGTTCCCTCTGTCAGAATAGTCTACCCTCGCCAACTCAACGTCTCTGAAGCCATTTCATTTACAATCCTTCTCTGCATATTAATGTTAACCATATGATGCTGCAATATCCCTGAGCCAGCTGGGAGAAACAACCAGACAACTGGTAGCACATCATAGATGTCATAGTGCTAAGATAACAATTAATATCTTAATGTTTTGAAATAAATTATAATGAGTACAAGAGAGATAAATTATTTATATATATATATATATATAAATATATATATATATATAGTGGGGGAAAAAAGTATTTAGTCAGCCACCAATTGTGCCACAATTAGTAATTTTTATTTGAGAGAATGCCAAGAGTGTGCAAAGCTGTCATCAAGGCAAAGGGTGGCTATTTGAAGAATCTCAAATCTAAAATATATTTTGATTAGTTTAACACTTTTTTGGTTACTACATGATTCCATATGTGTTATTTCATAGTTTTGATGTCTTCACTATTATTCTACAATGTAGAAAATAGTAAAAATAAAGAAAAACCCTTGAATGAGTAGGTGTTCTAAAACTTTTGACCGGTAGTGTACAGAATAAATTACAAATAACGCGAAAAAACACACACATAATAGTACAATTGGTTAGAGGGCTGTAAAACGGCAGCCATCTTCTCCGGCACCACTTTATATAGGCCTAAACCAAATCAAACCAATATCATGAAGTATTACTCATACCGTTACACACAGGTAGGCCCCGTATACCGTTACCCACAGGTAGGCCCCGTATACCGTTACACACAGGTAGGCCCCGTATACCGTTACCCACAGGTAGGCCCCGTATACCGTTACACACAGGTAGGCCCCGTATACCGTTACACACAGGTAGGCCCCGTATACCGTTACACACAGGTAGGCCCCGTATACCGTTACCCACAGGTAGGCCCCGTATACCGTTACACACAGGTAGGCCCCGTATACCGTTACCCACAGGTAGGCCCCGTATACCGTTACACACAGGTAGGCCCCGTATACCGTTACCCACAGGTAGGCCCCGTATACCGTTACACACAGGTAGGCCCCGTATACCGTTACACACAGGTAGGCCCCGTATACCGTTACACACAGGTAGGCCCCGTATACCGTTACACACAGGTAGGCCCCCGTATACCGTTACACACAGGTAGGCCCCGTGATACCGTTACACACAGGTAGGCCCCGTATACCGTTACCCACAGGTAGGCCCCGTATACCGTTACACACAGGTAGGCCCCGTATACCGTGTACCCACAGGTAGGCCCCAGTATACCGTTACACACAGGTAGGCCCCGTATACCGTTACCCACAGGTAGGCCCCCGTATACCGTTACCCACAGGTAGGCCCCCGTGATACCGTTACACACAGGTAGGCCCCGTGATACCGTTACACACAGGTAGGCCCCGTATACCGTTACCCACAGGTAGGCCCCCGTATACCGTTACACACAGGTAGGCCCCAGTATACCGTTACCCACAGGTAGGCCCCGTGATACCGTTACACACAGGTAGGCCCCGTATACCGTTACACACAGGTAGGCCCCCGTGATACCGCTACCCACAGGTAGGCCCCGTATACCGTTACACACAGGTAGGCCCCGTGATACCGTTACCCACAGGTAGGCCCCGTATACCGTTACCCACAGGTAGGCCCTGTATACCGTTACCCACAGGTAGGCCCCGGGATACCGCTACCCCACAGGTAGGCCCCCGTATACCGTTACACACAGGTAGGCCCCGTGATACCGTTACCCACAGGTAGGCCCCCGTATACCGTTACACACAGGTAGGCCCCGTATACCGTTACCCACAGGTAGGCCCCGTATACCGCTACACACAGGTAGGCCCCCGTATACCGTTACCCACAGGTAGGCCCCGTATACCGTTACACACAGGTAGGCCCCGTGATACCGTTACACACAGGTAGGCCCCCGTATACCGTTACCCACAGGTAGGCCCCCGTATACCGTTACACACAGGTAGGCCCCGTATACCGTTACCCACAGGTAGGCCCCCGTATACCGCTACCCACAGGTAGGCCCCGTGTATACCGTTACCCACAGGTAGGCCCCAGATACCGTTACCCACAGGTAGGCCCCGTATACCGTTACCCACAGGTAGGCCCCGTATACCGTTACCCACAGGTAGGCCCCGTATACCGTTACCCACAGGTAGGCCCCGTATACCGTTACCCACAGGTAGGCCCCGTATACCGTTACCCACAGGTAGGCCCCAGATACCGTTACCCACAGGTAGGCCCCGTATACCGTTACCCACAGGTAGGCCCCGTATACTGCTACCCACAGGTAGGCCCCGTGATACCGTTACACACAGGTAGGCCCCGTATACCGTTACCCACAGGTAGGCCCCCGTATACCGTTACCCACAGGTAGGCCCCGTGATACCGTTACACACAGGTAGGCCCCGTGATACCGTTACACACAGGTAGGCCCCGTATACCGTTACCCACAGGTAGGCCCCGTATACCGTTACCCACAGGTAGGCCCCGTATACCGTTACCCACAGGTAGGCCCCGTATACCGTTACCCACAGGTAGGCCCCGTATACCGTTACACACAGGTAGGCCCCGTATACCGTTACCCACAGGTAGGCCCCGTATACCGTTACCCACAGGTAGGCCCCGTATACCGTTACACACAGGTAGGCCCCGTATACCGTTACACACAGGTAGGCCCCGTATACCGTTACACACAGGTAGGCCCCGTATACCGTTACACACAGGTAGGCCCCGTATACCGTACACACAGGTAGGCCCCGTATACCGTTACACACAGGTAGGCCCCCGATACCGTTACACACAGGTAGGCCCCCGTATACCGTTACACACAGGTAGGCCCCGTGATACCGTTACACACAGGTAGGCCCCGTATACCGTTACACACAGGTAGGCCCCAGTATACCGTTACACACAGGTAGGCCCCGTATACCGTTACACACAGGTAGGCCCCCGTGATACCGTTACCCACAGGTAGGCCCCGTATACCGTTACCCACAGGTAGGCCCCGTGATACCGTTACCCACAGGTAGGCCCCGTATACCGTTACACACAGGTAGGCCCCCGTATACCGTTACACACAGGTAGGCCCCCGATACCGTTACACACAGGTAGGCCCTCGTATACCGTTACCCACAGGTAGGCCCCGTATACCCGTTACCCACAGGTAGGCCCCAGATACCGTTACACACAGGTAGGCCCCGTATACCGTTACACACAGGTAGGCCCCCGTATACCGTTACACACAGGTAGGCCCCGTGATACCGTTACCCACAGGTAGGCCCCCGTATACCGTTACACACAGGTAGGCCCCAGATACCGCTACACACAGGTAGGCCCCCGTATACCGTTACCCACAGGTAGGCCCCCGTGATACCGTTACACACAGGTAGGCCCCGTGATACCGTTACCCACAGGTAGGCCCCGTGATACCGTTACACACAGGTAGGCCCCGTATACCGTTACACACAGGTAGGCCCCGTATACCGTTACACACAGGTAGGCCCCGTATACCGTTACACACAGGTAGGCCCCGTATACCGTTACACACAGGTAGGCCCCGTATACCGTTACCCACAGGTAGGCCCCGTATACCGTTACACACAGGTAGGCCCCGTATACCGTTACCCACAGGTAGGCCCCCGTATACCGTTACACACAGGTAGGCCCCCGTATACCGCTACACACAGGTAGGCCCCGTATACCGTTACACACAGGTAGGCCCCGTGATACCGTTACCCACAGGTAGGCCCCCGTATACCGTTACACACAGGTAGGCCCCGTATACCGTTACACACAGGTAGGCCCCCCGTATACCGTTACCCACAGGTAGGCCCCCGTATACCGTTACACACAGGTAGGCCCCGTGATACCGTTACCCACAGGTAGGCCCCGTATACCGTTACACACAGGTAGGCCCCGTATACCGTTACACACAGGTAGGCCCCCGTATACCGTTACACACAGGTAGGCCCCCGTGATACCGCTACACACAGGTAGGCCCCGTATACCGTTACACACAGGTAGGCCCCGTATACCGTTACCCACAGGTAGGCCCCGTATACCGTTACACACAGGTAGGCCCCGTATACCGTTACCCACAGGTAGGCCCCGTATACCGTTACACACAGGTAGGCCCCAGTGATAACGTTACCCACAGGTAGGCCCCGTGATACCGTTACCCACAGGTAGGCCCCCGATACCGTTACCCACAGGTAGGCCCCGTATACTGTTACCCACAGGTAGGCCCCGTATACCGTTACACACAGGTAGGCCCCGTATACCGTTACCCACAGGTAGGCCCCAGATACCGTTACACACAGGTAGGCCCCGTGATACCGTTACCCACAGGTAGGCCCCGTATACCGTTACCCACAGGTAGGGCCCCCGTGGATACTGTTACACACAGGTAGGCCCCGTATACCGTTACACACAGGTAGGCCCCGTATACCGTTACCCACAGGTAGGCCCCCGTATACCGTTACACACAGGTAGGCCCCCGTATACCGTTACACACAGGTAGGCCCCGGTATACCGTTACCCACAGGTAGGCCCCGTGATACCGTTACTCCACAGGTAGGCCCCCGTATACCGTTACACACAGGTAGGCCCCGTATACCGTTACACACAGGTAGGCCCCGTGATACCGTTACCCACAGGTAGGCCCCGTATACCGTTACACACAGGTAGGCCCCGTATACCGTTACACACAGGTAGGCCCCGTGATCCGTTACACACACAGGTAGGCCCCGTGATACCGTTACCCACAGGTAGGCCCCGTATACCGTTACACACAGGTAGGCCCCAGTATACCGTTACACACAGGTAGGCCCCGTATACCGTTACACACAGGTAGGCCCCGTATACCGTTACACACAGGTAGGCCCCGTGATACCGTTACACACAGGTAGGCCCCGTGATACCGTTACACACAGGTAGGCCCCGTTATACCGTTACACACAGGTAGGCCCCGTATACGGCTACACACAGGTAGGCCCCGTGATACCGTTACACACAGGTAGGCCCCGTGATACCGTTACCCACAGGTAGGCCCAGTATACCGTTACACACAGGTAGGCCCCGTATACCGTTACCCACAGGTAGGCCCCCGTGATACTGCTACCCACAGGTAGGCCCCGTGATACCGTTACCCACAGGTAGGCCCCGTGATACCGTTACACACAGGTAGGCCCCCGTATACCGTTACCCACAGGTAGGCCCCGTATACCGTTACCCACAGGTAGGCCCCAGTATACCGTTACACACAGGTAGGCCCCGTGATACCGTTACCCACAGGTAGGCCCTCGTGATACCGTTACCCACAGGTAGGCCCCGTATACCGTTACACACAGGTAGGCCCCGTATACCGTTACACACAGGTAGGCCCCCGTATACCGTTACACACAGGTAGGCCCCCGTATACCGTTACCCACAGGTAGGCCCCGATACCGTTACACACAGGTAGGCCCCGTTAGCTCTAAAAAGGTAAACTGAGGTACCCTGGTCCGAGGCTAGACCCTTTAAGATGAGAACTAGTTCACGGCCAGCAGCCCACCTAGCCTCCTGACCCCTGACCCCTGACCCCTGACCCTAACCCTAACCATAGCCCACCTAGCCTCCTGACCCCTGACCCCTGACCCTAACCCTAACCCTAACCATAGCCCACCTAGCCTCCTGACCCCTGACCCCTGACCCTAACCCTAACCCTAACCCTAACCATAGCCCACCACCTAGCCTCCTGACCCCTGACCCCTGACCCTAACCCTAACCCTAACCCTAACCCTAACCATAGCCCACCACCTAGCCTCCTGACCCCCTGTAGAGGTGGTGGTTGTGGACCAACACCAGGTCATAGCCCACCTAGCCTCCTGACCCCTGACCCCTGACCCTAACCCTAACCCTAACCATAGCCCACCTAGCCTCCTGACCCCTGACCCCTGACCCTAACCCTAACCCTAACCCTAACCATAGCCCACCTAGCCTCCTGACCCCTGACCCCTGACCCTAACCCTAACCCTAACCATAGCCCACCTAGCCTCCTGACCCCTGACCCCTGACCCTAACCCTAACCCTAACCCTAACCATAGCCCACCTAGCCTCCTGACCCCCTGTAGAGGTGGTGGTTGTGGACCAACACCAGGTCATAGCCCACCTAGCCTCCTGACCCCCTGTAGAGGTGGTGGTTGTGGACCAACACCAGGTCATAGCCCACCTATGCTAGCAGGATAACACAGGCCACCACAACACAGTCTCCCTCACAGAGAACAGAGAGGATAAATCAAGCTGCAGCTGTTCAACTCATCCAAAGAGCTTCGACTTCTCAAAAGGCCACAAGAAAGCAGGGCCCATCTCTCACTGACAGAGTCACCTTAACGGTGTTAACCCAATGCTTATGCTGAGCTAATCATTATCTCTTGTACTGACTGAGGCTGAGCAATCACCAGTCTGTTATAGGAAGTAGGAAAAATTCACTTCACACTGAATGCAAACCAGAACTACGGCAGTTTTTACAGCGTAGCAACTCCTCCACCACAACAATGCTGCACATGGACTAGCTGTGGATAACAGGCAGACAAGCTTCCTCACAGTGCAACACACGCCTGGTGAGATGGAGCCATCTTCTCAATACCATGAGAGGATTGACAGAGTGATAGGAGTTCACCACATCCTTAATGCCTCCACAGCTGCATGCTGCCATAAGGCTGTCTGTGTGTATCCAGAGAAATACTACTGCTGCTAAGACAGCTGAACAGCACTTCTACTGCTGCTAAGACAGCTGAACAGCACTTCTACTGCTGCTAAGACAGCTGAACAGCACTTCTACTGCTGCTAAGACAGCTGAACAGCACTTCTACTGCTGCTAAGACAGCTGAACAGCACTTCTACTGCTGCTAAGACAGCTGAACAGCACTTCTACTGCTGCTAAGACAGTTCAACAGCACTTCTACTGCTGCTAAGACAGCTGAACAGCACTTCTACTGCTGCTAAGACAGCTGAACAGCACTTCTACTGCTGCTAAGACAGCTGAACAGCACTTCTACTGCTGCTAAGACAGTTCAACAGCACTTCTACTGCTGCTAAGACAGTTCAACAGCACTTCTACTGCTGCTAAGACAGTTCAACAGCACTTCTACTGCTGCTAAGACAGCTGAACAGCACTTCTACTGCTGCTAAGACAGTTCAACAGCACTTCTACTGCTGCTAAGACAGCTGAACAGCACTTCTACTGCTGCTAAGACAGTTCAACAGCACTTCTACTGCTGCTAAGACAGTTCAACAGCACTTCTACTGCTGCTAAGACAGTTCAACAGCACTTCTACTGCTGCTAAGACAGCTGAACAGCACTTCTACTGCTGCTAAGACAGCTGAACAGCACTTCTACTGCTGCTAAGACAGTTCAACAGCACTTCTACTGCTGCTAAGACAGTTCAACAGCACTTCTAATGCTGCTAAGACAGTTCAACAGCACTTCTACTGCTGCTAAGACAGTTCAACAGCACTTCTACTGCTGCTAAGACAGTTCAACAGCACTTCTACTGCTGCTAAGACAGTTCAACAGCAAGCTAAGACAGTTCAACAGCACTTCTACTGCTGCTAAGACAGTTCAACAGCACTTCTAATGCTGCTAAGACAGTTCAACAGCACTTCTACTGCTGCTAAGACAGTTCAACAGCACTTCTACTGCTGCTAAGACAGTTCAACAGCACTTCTACTGCTGCTAAGACAGTTCAACAGCACTTCTACTGCTGCTAAGACAGTTCAACAGCAAGCTAAGACAGTTCAACAGCACTTCTACTGCTGCTAAGACAGTTCAACAGCACTTCTAATGCTGCTAAGACAGTTCAACAGCACTTCTACTGCTGCTAAGACAGTTCAACAGCACTTCTACTGCTGCTAAGACAGTTCAACAGCACTTCTACTGCTGCTAAGACAGTTCAACAGCACTTCTAATGCTGCTAAGACAGTTCAACAGCACTTCTACTGCTGCTAAGACAGTTCAACAGCACTTCTACTGCTGCTAAGACAGTTCAACAGCACTTCTACTGCTGCTAATGTAACAGGTCAAAGAATTACAGATTTTTGCAACCGTTCATTTTCTATTTTTTATTTTATTTTGTGAGTTGATTTCACCAAAATATTGTATTGTTCAGCATTTCGTGTAGTCTACAGATATTGGGAGAGTTAGTTGTGTAAGTGCGCCCTCTAGAGTTGGTTATATGCGGAGGGATGTTGTGCTTTTCTCAGTCTGCATTGTATTCGGCTGGGAGAGGTACGTGTTCACTTCGGCGTGACATAAACTTGATATACCTGTTAAAACTAAAACGTTTCAGTGCACATAGTAACTTGTATGTATATTATATGATGAGTGTACGTACATTTAATCAAGCTGTGTCGTGAATATAGCCATTTTTGAGAGTTGAGAAATTGCTAACTTAGCTAACCTCGTGTTCTGTTTAGCTGTAAGTTAGCAATCATCATTCTATCCTCTTGTGACGAAGCTCACGTTGTTCTTTTTATGTTAGGCGGATTCTGGTCGAGGGTAGAGTGTTGAACATTTTCTCTCTTTGATGTTGAACAGGTATGTATTCCCTATATCAGGTTAAAAATGTGTTCATTTAAAATGTTTTCATGTATTGATTAGTGTTTAATGGCACTGAAAAGCTCAAATGTGAAGGATTACATGTTGCTTCGTGCATATTACTGTATGTATTACCTGTTTGAAAGATGGTTTATGTCATGTTGCACAGTATTAATATAAAGGCTAAAAGCTCAGAGTTTTTGGCAGAGATAACATGAATATGACACATACATAAGATATACACCAGATGCAATGTTTATTTTCCAATGATGTTGTATTTTATTCCTTGTATTTTTGAATGTGATTATACTGAGTCTGCATTGTATTCGGCTGGGAGAGGCGGATTCTGGTCGAGGGTAGAGTGTTGAACATTTTCTCTCTTTGATGTTGAACAGTCTGCATTGTACTCGGCTGGGAGAGAGTGAGAGAGCTGTACACAATAAAGTGCCTTCAAGTACGCCAGTGTGTTGTCTTCAGTGCACCGGAACACAACGCAGTAGTCGGCAAGAGACAGACCGCGCCGGCTACATTGGTGCCGTGACCCGGATATCTTCGCTTCAGATCATCGCCAGGGTGATCGCCGGTGGTTGCTGTGACAAGTAGGAACCTCTTCGGAACGTTGACAAGTAGAAGGGCAAACATTAATGTGTAAATTGTAGCTCTTAATTGCTTACCTCAGCTACTTCTATCATTGTACAATTTTTTTTTCATATTCACATGTTTTGGTGATTCACATATCATTACCATAGTCTATTACAACTTTCTATTTAAAAAAAATGGCTGATGGCAAGGATGCGCAGACACCATTTAGTGTTGGAGATGCTGCAGGGGTAAGCCTGGGGAGGGGCAGGTTTATGAGTATGGTGGAGAGCACGCCGGTTAGGGGTGCTGGTATACTAGGCAGACCTGTACCTCGTCCACACGCTTACGCACTGATGAATATTCCCCCCGCACCACACATGCGTAGCTCAGGAGATGCTCCAGACATTGCAAGCAGCGTTAGTTCAGTGGGCTGTCCTGCATTTTCATACACTCACACCCAAACAGATGAACATTCTCCACGTCAGCCAGTGTCTAGTTCACATGTGAGTTCTGCAGACCTAGGGAGTCTCATCACACAGTTAGCTCATGAAATAGGAGAGAACATTGCTAGCCAATTACAGAGATCTGTTGGTAGTGCAGATAACCAAACCACTCCTACGCCTAGCCTGAACTTAGGATATGGACAGTCTGATTTGAACATGACAGGAGTAAAGTTAGTCATGAAGACAGATGTCAAAGAGCCGCCGTACTTCAGGGGTGATGGAACAGACAAACACACAGTGCATGAGTGGGAAGAGATTATGAGCGTTTACCTGAATAAGAGGGGTGTACACCCACAAGAGCACTCCCAGGAGATAATGTCAAGACTAATGGGAAAGGCTAGAGACATTGTTAAAGTTACCCTGCGCAGTATGCCATCGCTGCAGCCAGCTGAGAACTCCAAGCTCGTCTTTGATATTCTGAAACAACATTTCAGTGAGTTAACCTACTCCTCTATGCCTTTAGCAGATTTCTATAACACACTTCCTCTGGCTGGAGAAAGTCCCATGGACTATTGGATACGCTTGAACAAGGCTGTGGATGTCGCAGATGAGTGTCTGAGAAGGCAGGGGCGAAACATTGAGGACCCTCTCACGAAGTCACAATGATGCTGGTGAAACACTGTCCCGACCCCGCTCTTACAAGTGTCCTAAAGTGCAAAACAGCTGAAAAGTGGACAGCAAATGAGATTCATGAACACCTCGTTGAACATCAGAGAGAGGCTAGAACAATGTGTCAAGCCAAATCTTATCGGCCAAAGAACATTGGTGCACATGCTCAGGCATTAACCACAGAGACAGTCGCTGCTGAAAACCCAACAGACCTTACTGGTTACCCAAAGGCAATGGGGCTTCCATCCTCTCCTCAGACAGAGAGCATCTGCATGCAGTCTCTCATTGGCTTGCTGGACCGTGTGCTAGAGCAGACGGCACACACAACAGCAGTCGTGCCACCAAGCAGGGGGCCAGCAGCCATTGTTCAGAGTAGATGTAAAGTCTGTCAGTCTGCCGAACATTCAACTACTGCACACTGTAGACAGGCGAACCTCTGTATGGGCTGTTACAAGCCCGGCCACTGGAAGAGAGAATGCCAACAGCGCCGGCCAAGAATTAACGCTCAGCCACAGTTAGCGCACACACCACCTAACTCTGAGCAAGTTGGAGCCAGTTTAAACTAGATAGCTCACATACGGAAAGGGGGATGTGTGAGCGTTGAAGATTCAACCCTTGAAAAAAAGTGAAGAATTGAAGGAAATGTATGTCAATGTCTGTAAAGCAATGTCTGATAATTGCACGGTAATTGTTCAGAATATTCACAGAGTTGAGACGTTCAGTGAGTTATTTCACGCACCGGTGACAGTTAATGGCTGTGCTCAGTTGCAAGGGCTCCCTCGATACAGGCTCAATGGCCTGACGATAAGTGAAGAGGCAGAGCAGAGACTACTATCGGATAGCGTCTTGACCCCACATCAAGAACTCTCACAGCATATCATCCTTGTTGGCTGTGGAGGAGTACAAGTGCGCCCCAAGTGCATGTATGACATGGAACTAAGTCTGTATGGGGTAAAGTGCATGGTCCCAGTTCTGGTGATCACTGGTCAGAAAGACGACATAATAGTAGGCACCAACATGTTGAAACATGTACTGCATCAGCTGAAAAACGAGAACAGTTATTGGACACTTATCTCGAGCAACACAAAAGGGTCTCCAGATGGCGAACAGTTTCTAGAAATGATGACCAGTCTCACAAGATGGAGGGGGTGAAGATGTCCCAGGAAAAGTAGGGACAGTGAAGCTAACTCAGGCGGTGACTCTCCTTCCCAAACAAGAGTACCTGCTGTGGGGAAGACTGCCAAGTAATATACCCAAGTCACCTGGGAGTACAGTTATGGTGGAGCCTACAACCTCCAGGTGTGTGCCTCGGGGCATTATGGTGGGGAGAGTGGTAACACCGCTATGGGGAGATGGCTGGACTCCCATGAAAGTCACTAATATCTCAGACAAACCACTCACACTGAAAAGGAACAGCAAGCTTGCGGACGTCTCTACTTGTGTTGCAGCTGAAGATCTCACACTGTTCCAGGGTTCCTGTCAGAGTGATGCTGGCTCTGTTGGAGTGACTCATGTGAAACAGGACAACAACGGTGACCTGAAAGACAGACTGCAGAAGTCTGGTCTAGGAAATGTCGACATTGATCATTGTGAAGCGAGCCCTCCACCAAGCTCCAACTTGTGACATTGCTGGAGAAATATCAGGATATATTTTCAAAGCATAATCTTGACTGTGGAGAAGCCAAGGGCTTTGCCCATAGGATCCGCCTCACTGACGACCGTCCCTTCCGTCTTCCATATCGCAGAGTGCCGCCAGCCCACTATCAAAAGCTGCGCCAAGTTCTCACCGAGATGGAGGAACAGGAAATCATACGGAAATCAATGAGTGAATATGCTTCTCCACTCGTGATGGTTTGGAAGAAAAATGGCGACCTCCGGATATGCACAGACTTTCGATGGCTGAATGCAAGAACTATCAAGGATGCTCATCCTTTGCCCCATCAATCGGACTGCTTGGCTGCCCTTGGCGGTAATGCTGTCTTCAGCACCATGGACCTCACGTCTGGATTTTATAACTTGCCCATGCATGAGGAGGACAAAAAAGTATACCGCCTTCACAACACCATTAGGCCTGCACGAAGTATAACAGAATGCCACAGGGGCTTTGCAACAGTCCAGCGTCCTTCATGAGGATGATGATGAGTATCTTTGGCGATCTTAACTTCAGCAGTCTCTTGTGCTACCTAGATGATCTCTTGATATTTGCCCCCAACGAACAGCAGGCCCTCAGCAGATTAGAGGTTGTTTTCCAGAGGCTACGGGAGCACAATCTAAAGTTGAGTCCAAAAAAATGCCATCTGTTGCGGAGATCTGTGAAGTTTCTCGGACACATCGTTGACAGTGACGGTGTTGCTGTTGACCCAGAGAAGGTCGAGGTCATCACCAAAATGTCAAAGAGGGACTTGATGGAAGATGATGGCTGCACTCCTTCAGTTCGCAGAGTGAAGTCGTTCCTGGGGATGGTATTTTATTACCAACACTACATACCAAATTGCTCCTCCATCGCAAAACCCCTGTTTGCTCTCACAGCTGGCCAGAAACGGAGAGGAAAGGCCGGGAAGTACAGTCAGAATGCGGGAGTCTACAGAAAGCTCAAACCTGCGGATTGGACCCTTGACTGCGATTCCGCTTTCGCCGGCCTTAAGGAGAAGCTCCTGAATTGTGTGGTCCTTAGCCATCCAGACTTTTCTAAGCCCTTGGTTTTGTCCATTGATGCGTCTCTTGATGGCCTTGGGGCAGTTCTGTCCCAGATACCAGAAGGAGAAACGAAGGCACGCCCGATCGCCTTTGCCAGCAAGACCCTCACTGGCTCACAAAAGAGGTATCCTGCTCACCGACTGGAGTTCTTGGCGCTCAAATGGAGTGTTTGTGAAAAATTCAGCCACTGGTTGAAAGGCCACACTTTTACAGTGTGGACCGACAATAATCCTTTGACCTATATAATGACCAAACCAAAACTTGACGCTGCGAACAGAGGTGGGTGGCAAAGCTTTCCCCCTACACCTTCAGTATCAAACACATTCCTGGGGTAAAGAACATTGTGGCAGATGCCCTGAGTAGAGATCCGTTTGCTAAATCAGTGAGCCAAAGGTTGATCAGTGAGCCCTATGGAAGTCTTTTGGCCGAGGCGGAGGGAACCAAAGAGGAGAAAGTCCAAGATCTCTTCCGGAGTAAGACCCAGTGTCTCCAGGCACTTGATGCAGGGTGCTGTGTAACTATGGACCCCACTCCAAGACAGGCTGGCCGGCAGTCAAGAACCCTCTCATGTGAAATCTGCTTGTGAAGCTCATGTAGAGTGGGAAAGGGGAGCAGAGATAAGAGCAACACAGTTTCTCAATGTTCTTCCCCAGGCGGTGCCCTCAGAACGAGACACACTTCCAGCCCTCTCCATCGGCGAGCTGAGGCACAGCCAGGAAATAGATCCAGTTATCAGGGAAGTCCTGCCACTCATTCAGAGGGGTGAGCCACCACCTAGGCGAGGGAGGAGGGGAGGTTAGCTCTTACGACCCAGACACTGTGCAAGCAGTGGCATCATCTAAAAGTCCAGGACGGAGTCCTATATAGGGTAACCAAAGACCCATTAAGCAGAGAGAAGAGGTATCAGTTTGTGCTGCCTGCTAGCTTGAAGGCCAAAGCTCTCGCTGGTGTGCATGACTTCGCTGGGCATCAAGGGCAGGCTAGGACAGCACACCTCGCCCGACAGCGTTTCTTCTGGCCGCAAATGGGAAGAGACATCAAGGAATATGTGAAATGCTGCCAACGCTGTATCCTTGCAAAGACCCCTGAACCAGCTGCCCGAGCTCCCTTGGAGAGCATTCGCACTTCGGCACCCATGGAGCTGGTGTGCATTGATTTTTGGAGTGCTGAGGACTCTAAGCAAAGATCTGTCGATGTGTTAGTCATAACAGACCACTTTACAAAATTGGCTCATGCCTTTCCCTGCGTAAACCAAACTGCAAAGCAAATAGCGAAGAAGTTATGGGATAACGTATTCTGCATCTACGGTTTCCCAGAGCGAATACATTCTGATCAAGGGGCCAATTTTGGAAAGCAAACTCATAGCTGAACTCCTCAGCCTCACAGGGATTAAGAAAACACACACAACAGCATACCATCCCATGGGAAATGGGCAAACCGAAAGGTTCAATAGGACACTTGGCAGTATGTTGCGTGCCCTACCCCTGACAGCTAAGCAACACTGGGCCCAACAGATACAGACTTTGACTTTTGCGTATAATGCCACCACTCATGAAACAACTGGATATCCTCCATTCTATTTGATGTATGGTCGAGTGCCCAGACTCCCAGTAGACATGGTCTTCAAACAAGTCTTAAGGGATCCAGTCGTGGTGAATTATAAGACCTATGCCGAGAAACTGATGGCGAACCTCCATGTGGCTGCCGACATAGCTCAGCAGCATGCGAGGAAAGGACAGCAACATCAAGCTGATGGCTACAACAAGAGAGTTCGTGGAACCCACTTGAACGTTGGCGACCGAGTTTTGTTAGCTAATAAAGCAGAGAGAGGGAAGAGGAAGTTAGCGGATAAGTGGGAAGCCACTATGTATACCATCATAGACCGGAACCCTCAGACTCACGTTTACAAAGTCAGAGACGAAAGTGGGAAAACAAAAGTTGTTCATCGGAATTTGATGTTGGACGTGAGCTTCTTGCCCATGCCAGAACTAAGCGATGAAGAGACGAATGGAGCTGCCTCGGATGTGGCCAGTGAGTTTCAGCCTCCTTCTGTTGATGCTTTGAGTGGCCTAGCAGTAGACGCTTCTGAGGACCGTACATGTTCGTGGTTAAACGCATCCTCTGACTCTGAGTCTATTGGAGAAGCTGATGAGTCTGAGATGGAGAATGAGACGCCCCACTCTCTGTCCAGGAAGTCTGTTCAACTGACACCCACGAGAGCCCAGTCTAAAGAGGTCAGAGGCCAAGGGGAAAATGAATACTCACCTGTGAGAGACTTGTCGGATTCCAGTGACCCCCTGATTTGCACATGACTGACACTGACTCTGTTGCCCCAATTGATGTTCCTGACTTAGATGAGACAGGGTCTTCGGACGTCAATTCACCTGTTACACTGATTGATAGTCAGATACCCTCCCAAGTACAAGGGTTTGAAAGTCAGGTTGTCAGAACACGTACTGGCAGGGTTGTTAAGGCAGTCGATCGCTTGATAGAGAACATGGTGCAAAAACCACTCACCAAGGGTTTTGTTACAGGAGTCAGAAGGTCACTGTCTTTCCGTTCTTTATTTTAGATACATTTTTGAGATTAAGATATTTTTTCTTTATTACCAGTAGTATGACCTGAGTCATGAGATGTTCATAATGGAGGGAAAGTGTTCCAAGATTTCATATGATGTATAAGGCATCATATTCACTAGAAGGGGCAGTAGCCTGATCAACTGCTGTTTTCTTTTAACTTACTTTGTAAGTAGCTTTATACGCTGTATATGGGAAATGGAGTCCCAGGGCTATCTTGGACCAAGTGGACAAGAGTTTTATTCTATATGTTTTTGGTTATTTTCCACCCTCGAAGTGTGAAGGATTTTGGTGAAATTAAAGAGGGGTGAATGTAACAGGTCAAAGAATTACAGATTTTTGCAAACCGTTCATTTTCTATTTTTTATTTTATTTTGTGAGTTGATTTCACCAAAATATTGTATTGTTCAGCATTTCGTGTAGTCTACAGATATTGGGAGAGTTAGTTGTGTAAGTGCGCCCTCTAGAGTTGGTTATATGCGGAGGGATGTTGTGCTTTTCTCAGTCTGCATTGTATTCGGCTGGGAGAGGTACGTGTTCACTTCGGCGTGACATAAACTTGATATACCTGTTAAAACTAAAACGTTTCAGTGCACATAGTAACTTGTATGTATATTATATGATGAGTGTACGTACATTTAATCAAGCTGTGTCGTGAATATAGCCATTTTTGAGAGTTGAGAAATTGCTAACTTAGCTAACCTCGTGTTCTGTTTAGCTGTAAGTTAGCAATCATCATTCTATCCTCTTGTGACGAAGCTCACGTTGTTCTTTTTTATGTTAGGCGGATTCTGGTCGAGGGTAGAGTGTTGAACATTTTCTCTCTTTGATGTTGAACAGGTATGTATTCCCTATATCAGGTTAAAAATGTGTTCATTTAAAATGTTTTCATGTATTGATTAGTGTTTAATGGCACTGAAAAGCTCAAATGTGAAGGATTACATGTTGCTTCGTGCATATTACTGTATGTATTACCTGTTTGAAAGATGGTTTATGTCATGTTGCACAGTATTAATATAAAGGCTAAAAGCTCAGAGTTTTTGGCAGAGATAACATGAATATGACACATACATAAGATATACACCAGATGCAATGTTTATTTTCCAATGATGTTGTATTTTATTCCTTGTATTTTTGAATGTGATTATACTGAGTCTGCATTGTATTCGGCTGGGAGAGGCGGATTCTGGTCGAGGGTAGAGTGTTGAACATTTTCTCTCTTTGATGTTGAACAGTCTGCATTGTACTCGGCTGGGAGAGAGTGAGAGAGCTGTACACAATAAAGTGCCTTCAAGTACGCCAGTGTGTTGTCTTCAGTGCACCGGAACACAACGCAGTAGTCGGCAAGAGACAGACCGCGCCGGCTACACTAAGACAGCTGAACAGCACTTCTACTGCTGCTAAGACAGCTGAACAGCACTTCTACTGCTGCTAAGACAGCTGAACAGCACTTCTACTGCTGCTAAGACAGTTCAACAGCACTTCTAATGCTGCTAAGACAGCTGAACAGCACTTCTACTGCTGCTAAGACAGTTCAACAGCACTTCTAATGCTGCTAAGACAGTTCAACAGCACTTCTAATGCTGCTAAGACAGTTCAACAGCACTTCTAATGCTGCTAAGACAGCTGAACAGCACTTCTACTGCTGCTAAGACAGTTCAACAGCACTTCTAATGCTGCTAAGACAGTTCAACAGCACTTCTACTGCTGCTAAGACAGTTCAACAGCACTTCTACTGCTGCTAAGACAGTTCAACAGCACTTCTACTGCTGCTAAGACAGTTCAACAGCACTTCTACTGCTGCTAAGACAGCTGAACAGCACTTCTACTGCTGCTAAGACAGTTCAACAGCACTTCTACTGCTGCTAAGACAGCTGAACAGCACTTCTACTGCTGCTAAGACAGCTGAACAGCACTTCTACTGCTGCTAAGACAGCTGAACAGCACTTCTACTGCTGCTAAGACAGTTCAACAGCACAAAAACTGAATCTGAGTAATACTAGAGGTGTCTAAAACTGAATCTGAATAATACTAGAGCTCTGTCTCCCCAGTAGATTGTAGAATCTGTGCAGTGGCTCGGCAGGGGAGTGTGGGGAAGCAGTAAAACGATAATACATGAGCGCTCTCTCTCTCTCACACACACACACACAGAGAGACAGACAGACAGACAGACAGACAGACAGACAGACAGACAGACAAGACAGACACAGAGAGAGCGAGAAAGAGAGCTGAGGGAGGAGAGGGGCAGAGTAGAGCAGGGTAACCTAATCCCTAGGACTGCCTGCTAAAATTACAGGTCTCCAGGCTGATGGAATGTGCTGCTCTGTGAGCTCTGAGTAAGGCGATGCTGCAGTTCCTTCCAGAACACGGAGTGTCTGAACCAAGGATGGACATTGCAGGGCAGTAAAAGGGCAGTTTAGAGAGGAGTTCCAAGTGGGTGTAACCCAGTGTTTCATTTAGCTGTGGTGCTGCGCCAAAATCATTACGGTGAAAAAAATAAAAAAGGAACATGAACTAAATATTTCTGTGCACTTTGAAGATGCTAGAACAGTCCTCTGCAAACACAACTAGTAATGAATAGAAAAACGATTCTACTATGGGGCTGTCTGGTTTATCTATTTACCTGGTTGGCTTGTTGTTGTGCATTCAATGCAAGATAAATATTCCTCTCAAGGAGCATTCAAGTTGCGAGTGCCATAGGGAAGGAAACATGCATTCTGACAAGCAGTCAATGCACAACCATTCTTAATGAAATTGCAGGGGGAAAAAAGCAGTTTAAAAATGGCCTTTGTTAAAAGATCCAGGCTTTCCATTCCTACTTTATTTATCAACTCCTAAATATGCGCGAACTGCACCATTTCACTGGAGCTCAGCAACTTGCTGTGAGTACATAGGGGGAGAGTGGGGCTAAATGTAACACGGGTCAATTGTAGGGTAACTTGGGGTAAACCCCAGGCTTCCTCCATTATTTGGGGAGTGACTTACATTTTGATATTTGTGGAAGAGTAGTGGCAACCAGGGAAAGTGTTGGGGGCTAATGGTGACATGAAGTGGTTTCTGTGAGAAGTACAGGCGGGGGTGTTACCCCGGGTGGCGAGTTAACCTGAGTTACCCTAACAGGTAGGCCTACATTTTATTCAGTGTGTTTATGCAAAAAAAAATTTGGGGGGACATAAAATTCATCAATAGGATGCTAACTAGTTAAAAGATCACATTTCCGGATCTGGCTAATGATTAGCCCAATAGGGTAAATGCAGATGGGCAGCCCCTTGCTTCAGCCTGTTTATTTCTAGCCACTATGCTACATCAGTTGGGCTACAGGTGATAATGCTTACTGCTAATAGCACACCTGATAATATAGACCATGCATAGAGGCTATATGCATGCCATGGTCCAATATGTTAAAATAATTTAACAAATCATTTTACCACTATGTTATTGGCCTCATACAGTGCCTTCGGAAAGTATTTTCCACATTTTGTTACATTACAGCCTTATTATAAAATAAATCTACACACATTACCCCATAATGACAAAGCAAAAACAGCTTTTTAGAAATGTTAGCAAATGTATTTGAATTAAAAAACAGAAATACCTTATTTACATAAGTATTCAGACCTTTTGATATGAGACTCAAAATTACATTTACGTCATTTAGCAGACGCTCTTATCCAGAGCGACTTACAAATTGGTGCATTCACCTTATAGCCAGTGGGACAACCACTTTACAATGTTTTTTTATATTTAGAGTATATTTTTAATTTTCATTTGTTATATATATATTGTTTTTATTTATTTTGTTTCTTTTTATTTATTTATTTTATTTATTTATTTTTGTGGGGGAGGGGGGGGTAGAAGGATTACTTTATCCTATCCCAGGTATTCCTTAAAGAGGTAGGGTTTCAAGTGTCTCTGGAAGGTGGTGAGTGACTCCGCTGTCCTGGCGTCGTGAGGGAGCTTGTTCCACCATTGGGGTGCCAGAGCAGCGAACAGTTTTGACTGGGCTGAGCGGGAACTATGCTTCCGCAGAGGAAGGGGAGCCAGCAGGCCAGAGGTGGATGAACGCAATGCCCTCGTTTGGGTGATGGGACTGATCAGAGCCTGAAGGTAAGGAGGTGCCGTTCCCCTCACAGCTCCGTAGGCAAGCACCATGGTCTTGTAGCAGATGCGAGCTTCAACTGGAAGCCAGTGGAGTGTGCGGAGGAGCGGGGTGACGTGAGAGAACTTGGGAAGGTTGAACACCAGACGGGCTGCGGCATTCTGGATGAGTTGTAGGGGTTTAATGGCACAGGCAGGGAGCCCAGCCAACAGCGAGTTGCAGTAATCCAGACGGGAGATGACAAGTGCCTGGATTAGGACCTGTGCCGCTTCCTGTGTAAGGCAGGGTCGTACTCTCCGAATGTTGTAGAGCATGAACCTGCAGGATCGGGTCACCGCCTTGATGTTAGCGGAGAACGACAGGGTGTTGTCCAGGGTCACGCCAAGGTTCTTTGCACTCTGGGAGGAGGACACAACGGAGTTGTCAACTGTGATGGCGAGATCATGGAGCGGGCAGTCCTTCCCCGGGAGGAAGAGCAGCTCCGTCTTGCCGAGGTTCAGCTTGAGGTGGTGATCCGACATCCACACTGATATGTCTGCCAGAAATGCAGAGATGTGATTTGCCACCTGGTTATCAGAAGGGGGAAAGGAGAAAATTAGTTGTGTGTCATCTGCGTAGCAATGATAGGAGAGACCATGTGAGGATATGACAGAGCCAAGTGACTTGGTGTATAGGGAGAAAAGGAGAGGGCCTAGAACTGAGCCCTGGGGGACACCAGTGGTGAGAGCACGTGGTGCAGAGACAGATTCTCGCCACGCCACCTGGTAGGAGCGACCTGTCAGGTAGGACGCAATCCAAGAGTGAGCCGCGCCGGAGATGCCCAACTCGGAGAGGGTGGAGAGGAGGATCTGATGGTTCACAGTATCAAAGGCAGCAGATAGGTCTAGAAGGATGAGAGCAGAGGAGAGAGAGTTAGCTTTAGCAGTGCGGAGAGCAAAAACCAAGCCATGAGGTCAAAGGAATTGTCCGTAGGCACAGATCGGGGTCATATTGCCAAACTGAGCAATCAGGGGAGAAGGGCCTTGGTCAGGAAGGTGACCTTGAACACGATGGTCACTCTGACAGAGCTCCAGAGTTCCTCTGTGGAGATGGGAGAACCTTCCAGAAGGACAACCTTCTCTGCAGCACTCCACCAATCAGGCCTTTATGGTAGAGTGGCCAGACGGAAGCCACTCCTCAGTAAAAGGCACATGACAGCCCGCTTGGAGTTTGCCAAAAGGCACCTAAATACTCTCAGACCATGAGAAACAAGATTCTCTGGTCTGATGAAACCAAGATTGAACTCTTTGGCCGGAATGCCAAGTGTCACGTCTGGAGGAAACCTGGCACCATCCCTACGATGAAGCATGGTGGTGGCAGCATCATAATGTGGGGATGTTTTTCAGCGGCAGGGACTGGGAGACTAGTCAGGATCGAGGGAAAGATAAACTGAGCAAAGTACAGAGAGATCCTTGATGCAAACCTGCTCCAGAGCTAAGTGCATAAATTACATGTATGCTTTCCCCTGCCCCTGTTTAGAGACAGCCATGGTCCATTCTAAATCAAAACAAATGTCACACTGAATGTAAAGACAAGATGAAATCAAGAATAGTCTGATGGGTGACAATATTAGCCTGTGAATGATACCCAGCTTGTTTGCAGTAAGGCGAGAAACAGCGCATGCCTTTTTTTGCGACTGTAACCTTGCCCACAGGCCTATATGTTTTGATAAGGTTTGAATCACAACTAAAGTGGCCAAATAACTTCTGAAATTAATCACATTCATCCACTTTATAACCAGTGTAGAGCCCAACTGGCATGTACAGTGGGGAGAAGTATTTGATACACTGCCGATTTTGCAGGTTTTCCTACTTACAAAGCATGTAAAGGTATGTAATTTTTATCATAGGTACACTTCAACTGTGAGAGACGGAATCTAAAACAAAAATCCAGAAAATCACATTGTATGATTTTTAAGTAATTAATTTGCAAATAACTCTAAATTAAGCATATAGGAGGACCTGCTTCTTTGTTAACCGCTCAACACAGAATAGCCGCATGTCCACACTCCATCAAATCATTTGGAGAATATATCCTTTCTATTTTATTCAGTTTTGTTCAATTGTATTCTTCATACTATAAAATAATATAAAATAATGCCACGGAATTCTAAGCTAATCTTGTCTTCTAAATGAACTAGTGTAACCCACAGCCACATGGCATAGCCAGATCAGGACCTAACAGAAGGACAACTCAGAGTATGCTATTCTGTTCTTCTGAAATATACTACATTTTCTTCATATCATGTTTCTTTAGACCTGTCTAAAATAAATAATGGATTTATTGTGATGGTGTAGGCTATATTACATGGATTTATTAGACTTTTTTTAAATGTAGATGTTCCAAAGGTCTGCATCAGTGGCTTGTAGGCTATGCGTGAAAGCCAGGAGATGCTAAATATGTTCATGTTAATTAATGGTCAATTACCGTGAGACCGGCAGTTATTTGCTTGACAGTCACCGGCTGACAAAATGTCATGACCGCCACCGGTCCTAACACCTGTGTGGAAGCATCTGCTTTCAATATACTTTGTTTCCCACATTTACTCAAGTGTTTCCATTATTTTGGATGTTACCTGTAGAATATATAAGGGATAATCAATGAGGAGCTATGCATTCTATGGAAAATAATGAACAACGTGGAACTGACCTTCCACGACGTAGCATTGTTTTCCTGAGCCCTGAGTTGATTATCACTTTTATACCATGGCTATAATTTAACACATCTGCCACTAGAAATGTGTTCATCTGCCACTAGAAATGTGTTCATCTGCCAGTAGAAATGTGTTCATCTGCCAGTAGAAATGTGTTCATCTGCCAGTAGAAATGTGTTCATCTGCCAGTAGAAATGTGTTCATCTGCCAGTAGAAATGTGTTCATCTGCCAGTAGAAATGTGTTCATCTGCCAGTAGAAATGTGTTCATCTGCCAGTAGAAATGTGTTCATCTGCCACTAGAAATGTGTTCATCTGCCACTAGAAATGTGTTCATCTGCCACTAGAAATGTGTTCATCTGCCACTAGAAATGTGTTCATCTGCCAGTAGAAATGTGTTCATCTGCCAGTAGAAATGTGTTCATCTGCCAGTAGAAATGTGTTCATCTGCCAGTAGAAATGTGTTCATCTGCCAGTAGAAATGTGTTCATCTGCCAGTAGAAATGTGTTCATCTGCCAGTAGAAATGTGTTCATCTGCCAGTAGAAATGTGTTCATCTGCCAGTAGAAATGTGTTCATCTGCCAGTAGAAATGTGTTCATCTGCCAGTAGAAATGTGTTCATCTGCCACTAGAAATGTGTTCATCTGCCAGTAGAAATGTGTTCATCTGCCAGTAGAAATGTGTTCATCTGCCACTAGAAATGTGTTCATCTGCCAGTAGAAATGTGTTCATCTGCCACTAGAAATGTGTTCATCTGCCAGTAGAAATGTGTTCATCTGCCAGTAGAAATGTGTTCATCTGCCACTAGAAATGTGTTCATCTGCCACTAGAAATGTGTTCATCTGCCACTAGAAATGTGTTCATCTGCCACTAGAAATGTGTTCATCTGCCACTAGAAATGTGTTCATCTGCCAGTAGAAATGTGTTCATCTGCCACTAGAAATGTGTTCATCTGCCACTAGAAATGTGTTCATCTGCCAGTAGAAATGTGTTCATCTGCCAGTAGAAATGTGTTCATCTGCCACTAGAAATGTGTTCATCTGCCAGTAGAAATGTGTTCATCTGCCAGTAGAAATGTGTTCATCTGCCAGTAGAAATGTGTTCATCTGCCACTAGAAATGTGTTCATCTGCCACTAGAAATGTGTTCATCTGCCACTAGAAATGTGTTCATCTGCCACTAGAAATGTGTTCATCTGCCACTAGAAATGTGTTCATCTGCCAGTAGAAATGTGTTCATCTGCCAGTAGAAATGTGTTCATCTGCCACTAGAAATGTGTTCATCTGCCAGTAGAAATGTGTTCATCTGCCAGTAGAAATGTGTTCATCTGCCACTAGAAATGTGTTCATCTGCCACTAGAAATGTGTTCATCTGCCAGTAGAAATGTGATCATTTGAAAACAAACACTGAAGTAGCTAGAAAGTTAACTAGCTAGCTACAGTAGTTGCCGTGGTAACCAAACAAACAGACTTGCTAGTTTAGCTAACCAAACCATCAGTCCTAGCTTGCCATAATGAAAATCGAATTCAACAAAACCAATAATGTTTTTAAATTTGACTTTTGCTTTAAAAAGCAGCTCAAACAAAATACTGTATGTAAGAATGAACTATAGCCATTGAATTCTACCGTGCCGCATACCGTGCGTTAAAGCACGCTCTAGAATGCCCTTCAAGACAACAAGAAACGAGTATTCAACAATGCCATGGTATAAAATAGAATATAACCATTTAAGTTGACATTCGACAGTGTGTGGACCGGCGGTCATCATTGTGGTAGTAATTAGAAGTAAAATGTTCAATGTAAATGTCAATGTGTACCAGCTAAATTGCAGTGGTCTGAAGGGATAGGTCCATTCTATGAATTCAATTTCTATGATTGAAATTACACATTCAAGAGCATGTTGTGTCTCAACAGATGGCACAACACAAAAACATCAGATGATGTGAAATAGGGTCTAAGCTTCAACATGTGCCAATATGAAAAGAAAATATGACTTTATGCGTTTAGACCATTGACGATTAATGGTTTAAAAATGACAATGTTCATAAAATAGTTTGATATCATTTAAAAGCTAACACGGTGTTGTCAAACTAAACCGTTTATCTTTTCCAGTGATGAAGACATGGATGTCTAATGATATGGTGGGTATGCAAAATGGGTAAACTTTCTCTCTTGAAGTTCCAAAAAGTAACTTTGACCACTTCTTCCATGGGCAAACATGTACGGAAAGTTTTGTTTCAATCAAAAGGGATGCTGTCAAAATGTGATTGAATTCAAATGGATTTACCCAGGAGCATCTTTGGAAGCAGATGACGCCATGCCATACAGATGTAGGCTAGGTTAGCTAGGCTAAATACAACAAGGGAAATTATTGAAAAAAGCGTGAAAGAGAGCGAAGGAAGCAGACATTTATTTCTTTCACACAGAACCTGTTCTGCTGTTGGAAATTTCCCTTCCTTCCTTCCAGAAAATCAGTTTGAGGTGCGCTCAGGTGCTAACGTACTGTACAGTCGTGGTCAAAGGTTTTGAGAATAATATGCCATTTAGCAGACGCTTTTATCCAAAGCGACTTACAGTCATGTGTGCATACATTTTTATGGAGGGTGGTCCCGGGGATCGAACCCACTACCCTGGCATTAGAAGCGCCATGCTCTACCAATTGAGCTGCAAAGGACCACAAAGTTCAAAGAATGACACAAATACTAATTTTCACAAAGTCCTCAGTTTTGATGATGGCAATTTGCATATACTCCAGAATGTCATGAAGAGTGATCAGATGAATTGCAATTAATTGCAAAGTCCCTCTTTGCCATGAAAATGAACTTAATCCCCAAAAAACATTTCCACTGCATTTCAGCCCTGCCACAAAAGGACCAGCTGACATCATGTCAGTCATTCTCTCGTTAACACAGGTGAGAGTGTTGACGAGGACAAGGCAGGAGATCACTCTGTCATGCTGATTGAGTTAGAATAACAGACTGGAAGCTTTAAAAGGAGGGTGGTGCTTAAAATCATTGTTCTTCCTCTGTTAACCATGGTTACCTGCAAGGAAACACGTGCTGTCATCATTGCTTTGCACAAAAAGGGCTTCACAGGCAAGGATATTGCTGCTAGTAAGATTGCACCTAAATCAACCATTTATCGGATCATCAAGAACTTCAAGGAGAGAGGTTCAATTGTTGTGAAGAAGGCGTCAGGGCGCCCAAGAAAGTCCAGCAAGCGCCAGGACCGTCTCCTGAAGTTGATTCAGCTGCGGGATCGGGGCAACGCCAGTGCAGAGTTTTCTCAGGAATGGCAGCAGGCAGGTGTGAGTGCATCTGCATGTACATTGAGGCGAATACTTTTGGAGGATGGCTTGGTGTCAAGAAGGGCAGCAAAGAAGCCACTTCTCTCCAGGAAAAACATCAGGGACAGAATTATATTCTGCAAAAGGTACAGGGATTGGACTACTGAGGACTGGGGTAAAGTCAAAGAATCCTCTTTCCATTGTTTGGGGCATCTGGAAGACAAGGTGAGCGCTACCATCAGTCCTGTGTCATGCCAACAGTAAAGCATCCTGAGACCATTAATGTGTGGGGTTGCTTCTCAGCCAAGGGAGTGGGCTCACTCACAATTATGCCTAAGAACACAGCCAAAAATAAAGAATGGTACCAACACATCCTCCGAGAGCAACTTCTCCCAACCATCCAAGAACAGTTTGGTGACGACCAATGCCTTTTCCAGCATGATGGAGCACCTTGCCATAAGGCAAAAGTGATAACTAAGTGGCTCGGGGCACAAAACATCAACATTTTGGGTCCATGGCCAGGAAACTCCCCAGACCTTAATCCCATTGAGAACTTGTGGTTGATCCTCAAGAGGCGGGTGGACAAACAAAAACCCACAAATTCTGACAAACTCCAAGCATTGATTATGCAAGAATGGGCTGCCATCAGTCAGGATGTGGCCCAGAAGTTAATTGACAGCATGCCAGGGCGGATTGCAGAGGTCTTGAAAAAAGAAGGGTCAACACTGCAAATATTGACTCTTTGCATAAACTTAATGTAATTGTCAATAAAAGCCTTTGACACTTATGGAATGCTTGTAATTATACTTCAGTATACCATAGTAACATCTGACAAAAATATCTCATAACACTGAAGCAGATATCTAAAACATGGGGGATTGGAAGTGATGCAGATTGGAAGTGATGCAGACAATTACATTGATGGAAGTTACAATCTATCTGCAATATTAAACTGATCTACCCCCCAAAAAAAAAAAAAAAAAAAAAAAAAAACTCTGAGTCAATACAATCAAAGTCACCAAAATAATGGTCACAAAAAAAGGCCTGTTCATTGAAATGTTTAAAATTCCTCGTTGATAAAACAAGATTTGGATCTAAGCATCCGTATATTTCTGACACATACAATGGGACAGTGGTCACTAATTTCCAAAGCAAATACCCCACTCCCAGCATATTTCTCTGGAGTATTTGTAAATATGAGGTCAATCAAAGTGGATTTCGTAGGGTCCTTTAAGTTTGGACAATTAGGCTTTGTAATCAGCTGGGATCAAATTTAGTCAGCATCCTGCGTTCCCCATGCACGATTAAAATCTCCAGCGATCAACATCTCTGGGGTAGTAAAAATGGTCATTAAGTCAGTGAGTTGGTTTAGTACACACTTCCTGGTGGAGGGTGGAGGATATATTCCTATAACTGTTATTTTTGAGTTTGAACCCAACTGAAGACTTAAAGCCAACAATTCAAATAGTTGAGGACTGGAGGTAGCCTTTAACAGAGACACAGACAGAAGAGTGGTCTAAGGCACTGCATCGCAGTGCTAACTGTGCCACTAGAGATCCTGGTTCGAATCCAGGCTCTGTCGCAGCCGGCCGCGACCGGGAGACTCATGGGCGGCGCACAATTGGCCCAGCGTCGTCCAGGGTAGGGGAGGGAATGGCCAGCAGGGATGTAGCAATAGCGTTTGCAACGCCAGGGTTGTGGGTTCGATTCCCACGGGGGGCCAGTATAAAAAATATATATATATATGTATTCACTAACTGTAAGTCGCTCTGGATAAGAGCGTCTGCTAAATGACTAAAATGTAAATAGCAACACCACCACCTTAGTCTTTCCTATCAGCCCTAAACACATTGCAACCATCCAAAGAAACCTCAGAGTCCAGGGTTTTATCAGTTAACCGGGTTTCAGATACAATAAAAATATCTGGGTCTGACTGAGAGGCCCAGGATCTTGACATGATCCATTTTTGGTAATAAACTACGAATGTTAAGATGTAAAAATGTCAAACCTTTTCTGCATTTAAAATCACACTGAGTTTCAATACAAGTCAGATTACTTTGAGATTTCAGAACAACAGGAGACTCAAAAGAAAACAAAGTAGGAATAGCAATTACACCATTAGGCATGTCACCACTTTCAGATACAACATGTGGAACTCTCACAGGGACCAAAGAGGAGATGGTAAAAACTGACTTACATGTAATGCTAAAATTGTTGACCAAGAACCTTTCCAATGTTTGATGACAACAGCCAGGAGCCATTTTCACCCAGGTGAATTCTGTCTTCCACAAAATTGTCGACAAAGGACATTCCCAAATCCTTGGTCAGACGCATTAACCACTGGTGAAGATACCAAAAGACGGATAAAAAACTCACAAATATGGTGTTCTCCGTTTTGCTCTACAACCCCCACAAGCGTCATGGGACTCGTCTGAAGTTGGTACCGCCGATCTGCCAACTTCTGTCTGTAGCGTCCGAACAGTTTGGGTTATACCCCTCTATGAAAGGGTGAGTCTCTCACAAACACGTACAAGTAGGACTCCCACAAGCCTCACAAGACTAGTCTGAAGCCTGGGATCAGTTTAAAACATTAATGGAAGTATATATGGAGATAGTTTAGTGCCTAAAATAAGGGGTTAAATACATGTTAAAAAAAAAATTATATAAATACAGTGGGGAGAACAAGTATTTGATACACTGCCAATTTTGCAGGTTTTCCTACTTACAAAGCATGTAGAAGTCTGTAATTTTTATCATAGGTACACTTCAACTGTGAGAGACTGAATCTAAAACAAAAATCCAGAAAATCACATTGTGTGATTTTTAAGTAAGTAATTTGCATTTTATTGCATGACATAAGTATTTGATCACCTACCAACCAGTAAGAATTCCAGCTCTCACAGACCTGTTAGTTTTTCTTTAAGAAGCCCTCCTGTTCTCCACTCTTTACCTGTATTAACTGCACCTGTTTGAACTCGTTACCTGTATAAAAGACACCTGTCCACACACTCAATCAAACAGACTCCAACCTCTCCACAATGGCCAAGACCAGAGAGCTGTGTAAGGACATCAGGGATAGAATTGTAGACCTGCACAAGGCTGGGATGGGCTACAGGACAATAGGCAAGCAGCTTGGTGAGAAGGCAACAACTGTTGGCGCAATTTTTAGAAAATGGAAGAAGTTCAAGATGACGGTCAATCACCCTCAGTCTGGGGCTCCATGCAAGATCTCACCTTGTGGGGCATCAATGATCATGAGGAAGGTGAGGGATCAGCTCAGAACTACACGGCAGGACCTGGTCAATGACCTGAAGAGAGCTGGGACCACAGTCTCAAAGAAAACCATTAGTAACACACTACGCCGTCATGGATTAAAATCCTGCAGTGCACGCAAGGTCCCCCTGCTCAAGCCAGCGCATGTCCAGGCCGGTCTGAAGTTTGCCAATGACCATCTGGATGATCCAGAGGAGGAATGGGAGAAGGTCATGTGGTCTGATGAGACAAAAATAGAGCTTTTTGGTCTAAACTCCACTCGCCGTGTTTGGAGGAAGAAGAAGGATGAGTACAACCCCAAGAACACCATCCCAACCGTGAAGCATGGAGGTGGAAACATCATTCTTTGGGGATGCTTTTCTGCAAAGGGGACAGGACGACTGCACCGTATTGAGGGGAGGATGGATGGGGCCATGTATCGCGAGATCTTGGCCAACAACCTCCTTCCCTCAGTAAGAGCATTGAAGATGGGTCGTGGCTGGGTCTTCCAGCATGACAACGACCCGAAACACACAGCCAGGGCAACTAAGGAGTGGCTCTTTAAGAAGCATCTCAAGGTCCTGGAGTGGCCTAGCCAGTCTCCAGACCTGAACCCAATAGAAAATCTTTGGAGGGAGCTGAAAGTCCGTATTGCCCAGCGACAGCCCCGAAACCTGAAGGATCTGGAGAAGGTCTGTATGGAGGAGTGGGCCAAAATCCCTGCTGCAGTGTGTGCAAACCTGGTCAAGACCTACAGGAAACGTATGATCTCTGTAATTGCAAACAAAGGTTTCTGTACCAAATATTAAGTTCTGCTTTTCTGATGTATCAAATACTTATGTCATGCAATAAAATGCAAATTAATTACTTAAAAATCATACAATGTGATTTTCTGGAGTTTTGTTTTAGATTCCGTCTCTCACAGTTGAAGTGTACCTATGATAAAAATTACAGACCTCTACATGCTTTGTAAGTAGGAAAACCTGCAAAATCGGCAGTGTATCAAATACTTGTTCTCCCCAATGTATGTATGTATGTATATATATATATATATATATATATATATATATATATATATATATATATATATACAGTCATGGCCAAAATTGTTGGCACCCCTGAAATTTTTCCAGAAAATGAAGTATTTCTCACAGAAAAGTATTGAAATTACACATGTTTTGCTATGCACATGTTTATTTCCTTTGTGTGTATTGGAATAACACAAAAAAAACAGGAAAAAAGCAAATTTGACATAATTTCACACAAAACTAAAAAAATGGGCGGACAAAGTTATTGGCACCCTTTCAAAATTGTGGATAAATAAGTTTGTTCCAAGCATGTGATGCTCCTTTAAACTCACCTGGGGCAAGTAACAGGTGTGGGCAATCTAAAAATCACACCTGAAAGCAGATAAAAAGGAGAGAAGTTGACTCAGTCTTTGCATTGTGTTTCTGTGTGTGCCACACTAAGCATGGAGAACAGAAAGAGGAAAAGAGAACTGTCTGAGGACTTGAGAACCAAAATTGTGGAAAAATATCAACAATCTCAAGGTTACAAGTCCATCTCCAGAGATCTAGATGTTCCTTTGTCCACAGTGCGCAACATGATCAAGAAGTTTGCAACCCATGGCACTGTAGCTAATCTCCCTGGACGTGGACGGAAGAGAAAAATTGATGAAAGGTTGCAACGCAGGATAGTCCGGATGGTGGATAAGCAGCCCCAAACAAGTTCCAAAGAAATTCAAGCTGTCCTGCAGGCTCAGGGTGCATCAGTGTCAGCGCGAACTATACGTCGAAATTTGAATGAAATGAAACGCTATGGCAGGAGACCCAGGAGGACCCCACTGCTGACACAGAGACATAAAAAAGCAAGACTACAGTTTGCCAAAATGTACATGAGTAAGCCAAATTCCTTCTGGGAGAACGTCTTATGGACAGATGAGACCAAGATAGAGCTTTTTGGTAAAGCACATCGTTCTACTGTTTACCGAAAATGTAATGAAGCCTTCAAAGAAAAGAACACAGTACCTACAGTCAAATATGGTGGAGGTTCAAATATGTTTTGGGGTTGTTTTGCTGCCTCTGGCACTGGGTGCCTTGACTGTGTGCAAGGCATCATGAAATCTGAGGATTACCAAAGGATTTTGGGGTCGCAATGTAGGGCCCAGTGTCAGAAAGCTGGGTTTGCGTCCGAGATCATGGGTCTTCCAGCAGGACAATGACCCCAAACATACTTCAAAAAGCACCCAGAAATGGATGGCAACAAAGCGCTGGAGAGTTCTGAAGTGGCCAGCAATGAGTCCAGATCTTAATCCCATTGAACACCTGTGGAGAGATCTTAAAATTGCTGTTGGGAAAAGGCACCCATCCAATATGAGAGACCTGGAGCAGTTTGCAAAAGAAGAGTGGTCCAAAATTCCGGGTGAGAGGTGTAAGAAGCTTATTGATGGTTATAGGAAGCGACTGATTTCAGTTATTTTTTCCAAAGGGTGTGCAACTAAATATTAAGTTAAGGGTGCCAATCATTTTGTCCGGCCCATTTTTTGAGTTTTGTGTGAAATTATGTCAAATTTGCTTTTTTCCTGTTTTTTTTGTGTTATTCCAATACACACAAAGGAAATAAACATGTGCATAGCAAAACATGTGTAATTTCAATACTTTTCTGTGAGAAATACTTCATTTTCTGGAAAAATTTCAGGGGTGCCAACAATTTTGGCCATGACTGTATATATATATACATACATACATACATACACAAATTGTTTCCTGATCTTTCTTATATCTCTCAGGACAGACACTTCAGAACAAACTTCCTTTAGATTTAATTTTTGTACTATATGTTTATCCATGTATGAATCTGTTATTCAACGTGTTTCTATGGGCTAATAGCAGTAAGGCCAAATTCAATGTTTTATCAAATATATACAGTGCATTCAGAAAGTATTCAGACAACTTAACTTTTTCCACATTTTGTTACGTTACAGCCTCAATGTTAAATTGATTAAATTAATGTTTTTAATCAATCTACACACAAAACCCCATAATGACAAAGTGAACAGGTTTTTTGAAATTCTTCCAAGTTCATTAAACATTTTAAACAGAAATACCTTATTTACATAAGTATTCAGACCCTTTGTTATGAGACTCGAAAAAATTGAGCTCAGGTGCATCCTGTTTCCACTGATCATCCTTGAGATGTTTCTACAACTTGATTGGAGTCCACCTGCGGAAAAGTCAATTGATTGGACATGATTTAGAATGGCACACACCTGTCTATCTAAGGTCCCACAGTTGACAGTGCATGTCAGAGCAGAAACCAAGCCATGAGGTTGAAGAAATTGTCCGTAGAGCTCCGAGACAGGATTGTGTCGAGGCACAGATCTGGGGAAGGGTCCCAAAAAATTTCTGCAGCATTGAAGGTCCCCAAGAACACAGTGGCCTCCATCATTCTTAAATGGAAGAAGTTTGTAACCACCTAGACTCTTCCAGACTGAGCAATCGGGGGAGAAGGGCTTTGGTCAGGGAGGTGACCAAAAATCCGATGGTCACTGACAGAGTTCCTCTGTGGAGATGGAAGAACCTTCCAGAAGGACAACCACCTCTGGAGCGCTCCACCAATCAGGCCTTTATGGTAGAGTGGCCAGACGGACGCCACTCCTCAGTAAAAGGCACATGACAGCCCGCTTGGAGTTTGCCAAAAGCCACCTAAAGACTCTCAGACCATGAGAAACAAGATTCTCTGAACTGATGAAACCAAGATTGAACTCTTTAGCCTGAATGCCAAGTGTCACGTCTGGAGGAAACCTGGCACCATCCCTATGGTGAAGCATGGTGGTGGCAGCATCATGCTGTGGGGATTTATTTCAGTGGCAGGGACTGGGAGACTAGTCAGGATCGAGGGAAAGATGAACAGAGCAGTACAGAGAGATCCTTGATGAAAACCTGCTCCAGAGCGCTCAGGACCTCAGACTGGGGCGAAGGTTCACCTTTCAACAGGACAACGATCCTAAGCACACAGCCAAGATAACACAGGAGTGGCTTTGGGACAAGTCTCTGAAGGTCCTTGAGTGGCCCAGCCAGAGCCCGGACTTGAACATCTCTGGAGAGACCTGAAAATAGCTGTGCAGCAACGCTCCCCATCCAACCTGACAGAGCTTGAGAGGATCTGCAGAGAAGAATGGGAGAAACTAAGAAGGTTTTATAAATAAGCATCAACCAGTGGGTCTTGCGACAGGAATATAGAGATGACCAGTTTACAGAGGAGTATAGAGTGCAGTGATGTGTCCTATAAGGAGCACTGGTGGCAGATTTGATGGCCGAATGGTAAAATAACATCTAGCCGCTCGAGAGCACCCTTACCTGCCAATCTATAAATTATGTCTCCGTAATCTAGCATGGGTAGGATGGTCATCTGAATCAGGGTTAGTTTGGCAGCTGGGGTGAAAGAGGAGCGATTATGATAGAGGAAACCTAGTCTAGATTTAACCTTAGCCTGCAGCTTTGATATGTGCTGAGAGAAGGACAGTGTACCGTCTAGCCGTACTCCCAAGTACTTGTATGAGGTGACTATCTCAAGTTCTAAACCCTCAGAGGTAGTAATCACACCGGTGGGGAGAGAGGCATTCTTCTTACCAAACCACATAACCTTGTTCTGAACACCTCCAAAACAAAGGTAAAGGGCAGAGAAAGCTTTTTGGACTCTAAGAAAGTTTTGTTGTAGAGCGTTGAACACAAAATCCGGGGAGTGGCCAGCTCAGTATAAGACCATCATTTGCATATAAATGGATGAGAGAGCTTCCTACTGCCTGAGCTATGTTGTTGATGTGAATTGAGAAGAGCGTGGGGCCTAGGATCGAGCCTTGGGGTACTCCCTTGGTGACAGGTAGTGGCTGAGACAGCAGATGTTCTGACTTTATACACTGCACTCTTTGAGAGAGGTAGTTACCAAACCAGACCAAAGACCCCTCAGAGACACCAATACTCCTTAGCCGGCCCACAAGAATGGAACGGTCTACCGTATCAAAAGCTTTGGCCAAGTCAACAAAAATAGCAGCACAACATTGCTTAGAATCAAGGGCAATGGTGACATCATTTAGGACCTTTAAGGTTGCAGTGACACATCCATAACCTAAGCGGAAACCAGATTGCATACCAGAGAGAATACTATAGACATTAAGAAAGCCAGTCAGTTGATTATTGACAAGTTTTTCCAACACATTTGATGAACAGGGCAAAATAGAAATTGGCCTCTAACAGTTAGGATCAGCTTGATCTCCCCCTTTAAATAAAGGACGCACCGTGGCTGCCTTCCAAGCAATGGGAACCTCCCCAGAGAGGAGAGACAGGTTAAAATGGTCAGAGACAGGCTTGGCGATGATAGGGGCAGCAACCTTAAAGAAGATAGGATCTAAACCATCTGACCCAGATGTTTTTTTGGGGTCAGGTTTAAGGAGCTCCTTTAGCACCTTGAACTCAGTGACTGCCTGCAGGGAGAAACTTTGTAGCGGGGGAAAAAGAGGGAGGAGCATCAGGGCTAGTCGCTTTAGAAGGGGTGGGAGATGAGGAAATGTTGGACGGGCAATGAGGCATGGCGGAGTCAAATAGGAATCCTGACTTAAGGAAGTGGTGATTAAAGAGTTCAGCCATGTGCTCCTTGTCAGTAACAACCACATCATCAACATTAAGGGCAGCTGTGAGGAGGAGGGTTTCTCCAGGTCTTTAAAGGTTTTCCAGAACTTCTTTGGTTTAGACCCACAGAGAGAGAACTGCTCCTTAAAGTAACTAACTTTGCACTTATTTCTAATTTGCCTGAACGAGAGCAAGTCAGCCTAAGTAAGCGTGTGCTGAGCCTTTCGCCAAATGGAATTCTTGAGGTGGAGTAACTCTGCCAGATCACAGTCGAACCAGGGGCTGAACCTATTTTTAATTCTCATTTTCTTTATGGGGGCGTGTTTGTTAACAATACCACTGAAAATATTAAAAGAGAAGGTCCAAGTGTCTTCGACTAGAGGGGATCAAGCTGATTCTATACCAATTTACAGAGGCCAGGTCATGAAGGAAGGCTTGCTCATTAAAGTTTTTTAGCAAGCGTCTATGACAAATCAGGACAGGTCGCTTTACTGAGCAGCCATTATGAACACAGGCTGTAAAACAGTGATCACTACGGTCATTACAGAAAACACCAGAATAACATCAAGGAGAGTAGCCTTTTCTGGGTGTTTGGAGTCATAACTTGTGGGATTGGTAATAATCTGAGAAAGATTTAGGGAGTCCCATTGCTTTAGGACTTGGTCAGGTGGTTTAAGCATGTCCCAGTTTAGGTCACCTAGCAGGACAAATTCAGACTTAGTGTAAGGGGCCAGGAGAGAGCTTAGGGCAGGTAGGGTACAGGCCGGTGCTGTGTAAGGGGCCAGGAGAGAGCTTAGGGCTGGTAGGGTACAGGCCGGTGCTGTGTAAGGGGGCCAGGAGAGAGCTTAGGGCAGGTAGGGTACAGGCCGGTGCTGTGTAAGGGTCCAGGAGAGAGCTTAGGGCAGGTAGGGTACAGGCCGGTGCTGTGTAAGGGGCCAGGAGAGAGCTTAGGGCAGGTAGGGTACAGGCCGGTGCTGTGTAAGGGGCCAGGAGAGAGCTTAGGGCTGGTAGGGTACAGGCCGGTGCTGTGTAAGGGGCCAGGAGAGAGCTTAGGGCAGGTAGGGTACAGGCCGGTGCTGTGTAAGGGGCCAGGAGAGAGCTTAGGGCAGGTAGGGTACAGGCCGGTGTAAGGGTCCAGGAGAGAGCTTAGGGCAGGTAGGGTACAGGCCGGTGCTGTGTAAGGGGCCAGGAGAGAGCTTAGGGTAGGTAGGGTACAGGCCGGTGCTGTGTAAGGGGCCAGGAGAGAGCTTAGGGCAGGTAGGGTACAGGCCGGTGCTGTGTAAGGGGCCAGGAGAGAGCTTAGGGTACAGGCCGGTGCTGTGTAAGGGGCCAGGAGAGAGCTTAGGGCAGGTAGGGTACAGGCCGGTGTAAGGGTCCAGGAGAGAGCTTAGGGCAGGTAGGGTACAGGCCAGTGCTGTGTAAGGGGCCAGGAGAGAGCTTAGGGCCGGTAGGGTACAGGCCGGTGCTGTGTAAGGGGCCAGGAGAGAGCTTAGGGCAGGTAGGGTACAGGCCGGTGCTGTGTAAGGGGCCAGGAGAGAGCTTAGGGCAGGTAGGGTACAGGCCGGTGCTGTGTAAGGGGGCCAGGAGAGAGCTTAGGGCAGGTAGGGTACAGGCTGGTGCTGTGTAAGGGGCCAGGAGAGAGCTTAGGGCAGGTAGGGTACAGGCCGGTGCTGTGTAAGGGGCCAGGAGAGAGCTTAGGGCTGGTAGGGTACAGGCCGGTGCTGTGTAAGGGGCCAGGAGAGAGCTTAGGGCAGGTAGGGTACAGGCCGGTGCTGTGTAAGGGGCCAGGAGAGAGCTTAGGGCAGGTAGGGTACAGGCCGGTGTAAGGGTCCAGGAGAGAGCTTAGGGCAGGTAGGGTACAGGCCGGTGCTGTGTAAGGGGCCAGGAGAGAGCTTAGGGCAGGTAGGGTACAGGCCGGTGCTGTGTAAGGGTCCAGGAGAGAGCTTAGGGCAGGTAGGGTACAGGCCGGTGCTGTGTAAGGGGCCAGGAGAGAGCTTAGGGCAGGTAGGGGACAGGCCGGTGCTGTGTAAGGGTCCAGGAGAGAGCTTAGGGCAGGTAGGGTACAGGCCGGTGCTGTGTAAGGGGCCAGGAGAGAGCTTAGGGCAGGTAGGGTACAGGCCGGTGTAAGGGTCCAGGAGAGAGCTTAGGGCAGGTAGGGTACAGGCCAGTGCTGTGTAAGGGGCCAGGAGAGAGCTTAGGGCTGGTAGGGTACAGGCCGGTGCTGTGTAAGGGTCCAGGAGAGAGCTTAGGGCAGGTAGGGTACAGGCCGGTGCTGTGTAAGGGGCCAGGAGAGAGCTTAGGGCAGGTAGGGTACAGGCCGGTGCTGTGTAAGGGGCCAGGAGAGAGCTTAGGGCAGGTAGGGTACAGGCCGGTGTAAGGGGCCAGGAGAGAGCTTAGGGCAGGTAGGGTACAGGCCGGTGCTGTGTAAGGGTCCAGGAGAGAGCTTAGGGCAGGTAGGGTACAGGCCAGTGCTGTGTAAGGGGCCAGGAGAGAGCTTAGGGCAGGTAGGGTACAGGCCGGTGCTGTGTAAGGGTCCAGGAGAGAGCTTAGGGCAGGTAGGGTACAGGCCGGTGCTGTGTAAGGGGCCAGGAGAGAGCTTAGGGCAGGTAGGGTACAGGCCGGTGCTGTGTAAGGGGGCCAGGAGAGGGCTTAGGGCAGGTAGGGTACAGGCCGGTGCTGTGTAAGGGTCCAGGAGAGAGCTTAGGGTAGGTAGGGTACAGGCCGGTGCTGTGTAAGGGGCCAGGAGAGAGCTCAGGGCAGGTAGGGTACAGGCCGGTGCTGTGTAAGGGGCCAGGAGAGAGCTTAGGGCAGGTAGGGTACAGGCCGGTGCTGTGTAAGGGGCCAGGAGAGAGCTTAGGGCAGGTAGGGTACAGGCCGGTGCTGTGTAAGGGGCCAGGAGAGAGCTCAGGGCAGGTAGGGTACAGGCCGGTGTAAGGGTCCAGGAGAGGGCTTAGGGCAGGTAGGGTACAGGCCGGTGCTGTGTAAGGGGCCAGGAGAGAGCTTAGGGTAGGTAGGGTACAGGCCGGTGTAAGGGGCCAGGAGAGAGCTTAGGGCAGGTAGGGTACAGGCCGGTGCTGTGTAAGGGTCCAGGAGAGAGCTTAGGGCAGGTAGGGTACAGGTCGGTGCTGTGTAAGGGGCCAGGAGAGAGCTCAGGGCAGGTAGGGTACAGGCCGGTGCTGTGTAAGGGTCCAGGAGAGAGCTTAGGGCAGGTAGGGTACAGGCCGGTGCTGTGTAAGGGGCCAGGAGAGAGCTTAGGGCAGGTAGGGTACAGGCCGGTGTAAGGGGCCAGGAGAGAGCTTAGGGCAGGTAGGGTACAGGCCGGTGCTGTGTAAGGGTCCAGGAGAGAGCTTAGGGTAGGTAGGGTACAGGCCGGTGCTGTGTAAGGGTCCAGGAGAGAGCTTAGGGCAGGTAGGGTACAGGCCGGTGCTGTGTAAGGGGCCAGGAGAGAGCTTAGGGCAGGTAGGGTACAGGCCGGTGTAAGGGGCCAGGAGAGAGCTTAGGGCAGGTAGGGTACAGGCCGGTGCTGTGTAAGGGGCCAGGAGAGAGCTTAGGGCAGGTAGGGTACAGGCCGGTGTAAGGGGCCAGGAGAGAGCTTAGGGCAGGTAGGGTACAGGCCGGTGTAAGGGGCCAGGAGAGAGCTTAGGGCAGGTAGGGTACAGGCCGGTGCTGTGTAAGGGGCCAGGAGAGAGCTTAGGGCAGGTAGGGTACAGGCCGGTGCTGTGTAAGGGGCCAGGAGAGAGCTTAGGGCAGGTAGGGTACAGGCCGGTGCTGTGTAAGGGGCCAGGAGAGAGCTTAGGGCAGGTAGGGTACAGGCCGGTGCTGTGTAAGGGGCCAGGAGAGAGCTTAGGGTAGGTAGGGTACAGGCCGGTGTAAGGGGCCAGGAGAGGGCTTAGGGCAGGTAGGGTACAGGCCGGTGCTGTGTAAGGGGCCAGGAGAGAGCTTAGGGCAGGTAGGGTACAGGCCGGTGCTGTGTAAGGGTCCAGGAGAGAGCTCAGGGCAGGTAGGGTACAGGCCGGTGCTGTGTAAGGGGCCAGGAGAGAGCTTAGGGCAGGTAGGGTACAGGCCGGTGCTGTGTAAGGGGCCAGGAGAGAGCTTAGGGCAGGTAGGGTACAGGCCGGTGCTGTGTAAGGGTCCAGGAGAGAGCTTAGGGCAGGTAGGGTACAGGCCGGGTGCTGTGTAAGGGGCCAGGAGAGAGCTTAGGGCAGGTAGGGTACAGGCTGCGGTGTAAGGGGCCAGGAGAGAGCTTAGGGCAGGTAGGGTACAGGCCGGTGTAAGGGTCCAGGAGAGAGCTTAGGGCAGGTAGGGTACAGGCCGGTGCTGTGTAAGGGGCCAGGAGAGAGCTTAGGGCAGGTAGGGTACAGGCCGGTGCTGTGTAAGGGGCCAGGAGAGAGGTTAGGGCAGGTAGGGTACAGGCCGGTGCTGTGTAAGGGTCCAGGAGAGAGCTTAGGGCAGGTAGGGTACAGGCCGGTGTAAGGGGCCAGGAGAGAGCTTAGGGCAGGTAGGGTACAGGCCGGTGTAAGGGTCCAGGAGAGAGCTTAGGGCAGGTAGGGTACAGGCCGGTGCTGTGTAAGGGGCCAGGAGAGAGCTTAGGGCAGGTAGGGTACAGGCCGGTGCTGTGTAAGGGGCCAGGAGAGAGGTTAGGGCAGGTAGGGTACAGGCCGGTGCTGTGTAAGGGGCCAGGAGAGAGCTTAGGGCAGGTAGGGTACAGGCCGGTGTAAGGGGCCAGGAGAGAGCTTAGGGCAGGTAGGGTACAGACCGGTGCTGTGTAAGGGGCCAGGAGAGAGCTTAGGGCAGGTAGGGTACAGGCCGGTGCTGTGTAAGGGGCCAGGAGAGAGCTTAGGGCAGGTAGGGTACAGGCCGGTGCTGTGTAAGGGGCCAGGAGAGAGCTTAGGGCAGGTAGGGTACAGGCCGGTGCTGATGGAGGACGATAACACCCAGCAACAGTCAACAAAGAGCTATTTGAAAGTTTAATGCTTAAAACCAGCTAATGAAATTGTTTGGGACAGACTTGGTGGAGACAACCAAGCACTGAAGGTGTTCCTTGGTAATGATTGCCACTCCACCACCTTTGGAAGATCTGTCTTGCCGCAAAAGGTTCTAACCAGAAAGGTTAACATCAGCGCTCAAAACACTTTCTTAACCACATCTCAGTAATGACCAACACGTCTGGATTGGAGCTGTGAACCCACACTTTCAATTAATCAAATTTAGGTAATAAGCTTCTAGTGTTAACGTGCAGAAAACCCAGCTTTTACGAGAGCAGAAATCAGTGAAACAGATATCAGAGCACAAGTCAGAATTGGGGCTAGCAACAGTAGATGGGCCAGGAAGTACATGCACATTTCCAGATATCATCAGCAGTAATACAATCAGGGCATGGCAGAGGAGAGGGAGAGCTCTGCAGTGTTGATTTTATATGACATTTGAATGTGCATCAGATGGCAACAAAATCATATTGTACAGCAATTTCATCAGTTAACATGAATATAAAGCCGGCGAGAGGTGGTTAGAATAGGATGGGAGATGAGTCTGTGAGAGGTGGTTAGAAGAGTCTGTGTAACCAATAGAGAGTCAGAATCCAGAGTGTGGGAACAAACATTGTCTGTCCCACGGTTGAGTAAACAAGCAAGTTCACAGTCAACAAAGCACTCAGGAGCTCAAGAAAAAGATATAACGACCTGGGGCTAGCCATTGTATGTTCAAAGAGTCACTCGCCCCAACAAGATAACTTGAGAGAGTAGCTCTCTATGAGTCCAGTAGGCTATAAAAGTATGAGATAAAATACATAAATAGTATTCTATATACCTATACTTGTAAATTAAAGCGTTTGAGTCACATAATAAGCTTCACAAGTTAATTAGCCTACCTAAAATTCCAATCAGTCCAAAGTCTGCAGTGAGGCGGGCGAAAGCGCGGAAGAAGCTTTAAAGGAAAAAAAAACTTCAACCCGCAGACACTAGGCCCTCCATGGGATGAGTCGGACACCTTAAACCCGCAGACACTAGGCCCTCCATGGGATGAGTCGGACACCTTAAACCCGCAGACACTAGGCCCTCCATGGGATGAGTCGGACACCTTAAACCCGCAGACACTAGGCCCTCCATGGGATGAGTCGGACACCTTAAACCCGCAGACACTAGGCCCTCCATGGGATGAGTCGGACACCTTAAACCCGCAGACACTAGGCCCTCCATGGGATGAGTCGGACACCTTAAACCCGCAGACACTAGGCCCTCCATGGGATGAGTCGGACACCTTAAACCCGCAGACACTAGGCCCTCCATGGGATGAGTCGGACACCTTAAACCCGCAGACACTAGGCCCTCCATGGGATGAGTCGGACACCTTAAACCCGCAGACACTAGGCCCTCCATGGGATGAGTCGGACACCTTAAACCCGCAGACACTAGGCCCTCCATGGGATGAGTTGGACACCTTAAACCCGCAGACACTAGGCCCTCCATGGGATGAGTTGGACTCCTTAAAGGGTCCTAAAACTCTAAATAAAATAGCTAAATTATACTTGGTATGACCATTTTAAACAATTCCATATGTTAGCTTAGTAGAACCCTTTATCAATAAAGCCCTTTATCTACTTCCACAGAATCAGATGAACTTGTGGATACCATTTGTCTCTGTGTGCAGTTTGAAGTTAGCAACTAACTATTGTTAGCTCAATTGCTAGCTAGAGTTAGCACAATGACTGGAAGTATATGGTAACTGGTAGAATGCTAGTAGCTACCACAGACTTCCAGTCATTCCGCTAACGCTAGTTAGCATCGGCTCGCGAAACTCGCTAACTCCCTTCGTACTGGATGCAGAGACACAAAAATGGTAGCCATAAATTAATCTAACTCTGGGGAAGTAGATAAATCTACAATATCCTGAAGTATTCCTTTAACCTCCTTATTAATGAGTGTTTCCTCCATTTACCTCTGGTAGTTTCTAGTTTTATTAGTCATATGTACAGGATACACATGGTATACGTCGTCCAACGAAATGCCTACTTGCAGGTTCCCTCTCGACAATACGAAATTAGAAGAGATAAGAATACGAACAAAGTAAATGGCTCAGTATGAATATATTTTTATTTCTGCATAAGTATAATACAGGAAGGCACAACTTATATTCATTTATAGTCAATCAAATCAAATCAAATCTTATTGGTCACATACACATATTTAGCAGACGTTATTGCGGGTGTAGCGAAATGCTTGTCAAATGTATAGTCATGTGTTATCAATGAGTGTTCAGACGTGTCCACATGCATGAGCAGCCATAGTAAAACCAGTCAGCCAGAGAGAGATATCATGAACCAGAAATGAGGAAGTGAAAGGGAGCTCAGTTTATGCAAATAATAATATTGAGCCCGGCAAGCGCATAAGAGAATTGCAAAGATTGTGGTGAGCTTATTTTTTCCGCCATTACTCAATTTAATCCTAAATGTGAACTACCTAATAGGCCAGAGTTGTAATTTGACCAGAGGGGTTTTTAAGCACTGATTATCAGAGAGAGAAGTGCACAGTTAGCGTTTCCGGTGAGGTCAGTGAATGTGGAAACTGGACCCCACTAGCTAAGTAAAGCCAGGCTTTTAGACAGACTAGTTTACATTTACATTTACATTTTAGTCATTTAGCAGACGCTCTTATCCAGAGCGACTTACAGGAGCAATCAGGGTTAAGTGCCTTGCTCAAGGGCACATGGACAGATTTTTCACCTAGTCGGCTCAGGGATTAAAACCAGTTTAGAGAGCGTGAAGCTACAACTGAAACAATGGAATAAAAACTAAACATCTTATTTGGGACATATGATCTTCAAAACGCAGCCTATTGGATTGGCTAATCTCTACATTGTGGGGCCTGTTTTTGAAAACTGTTTCAATTCCTAGCTCATTAGCTTGCTCCTGAAAACCCTCTAGGCAGAGCTGTGCAGTGCGGCGTGAGGAAGGAGGCAGGGCTTGTGAATGAGAGACACATTAAGTAAAAAAGGCCACATCACCGCAATGTCAACATCTGCACACTGCCGGATGGCTCTGTAGAGAAAAGAAAAGTAGGGCTAAGAAGTGGAAAGGAGAGGAGGTCTGGGAAGTGGAGAGGAGAGCTGGGAAGTGGAGAGGAGAGGAGGGCTGGGAAGTGGGGAGGAGAGAAGGTATGGGAAGTGGAGAGGAGGGCTGGGATGTGGAGAGGGCGGCTGGGATGTGGAGAGGAGAGGGCAGCTGGGATGTGGAGAGGAGAGGGCGGCTGGGATGTGGAGAGGAGAGGAGGGATGGGAAGTGGAGAGGGCTTCTGGGAAGTGGAGAGGAGAGGGCGGCTGGGAAGTGGAGAGGAGAGGAGGGATGGGAAGTGGAGAGGAGAGGAGGGGAGGGCTGGGAAGTTGAGAGGAGAAGAGGTTTGGGAAGTTGAGAGGAGAGGGCGGCTGGGAAGTGGAGAGGAGAGGGCGGCTGGGAAGTGGAGAGGAGAGGGCGGCTGGAAAGTGGAGAGGGCGGCGGGGAAGTGGAGAGGAGAGGGCGGCTGGGAAGTGGAGAGGAGATGGCTTCTGGGAAGTGGAGAGGAGAGGGCGGCTGGGAAGTGGAGAGGAGGTCTGGGAAGTGGAGAGGTGGTCTGGGAAGTGGAGTGGAGAGGTGGTCTGGGAAGTGGAGAGGAGAGGAGAGATGGGAAGTGGAGAGGAGAGGAGGGCTGGGAAGTGGAGAAAAAGGCGGATGGGAAGTGGAGAGGAGAGGAGAGCTGGGAAGTGGAGAGGAGAGCTGGGAAGTGGATAGGAGAGGGCGGCTGGGAAGTGGAGAGGAGAAGGCGGCTGGCAAGTGGAGAAGAGAGGAGGGCTGGGAAGTGGAGAGGAGAGGAGGGCTGGGAAGTGGAGAGGAGGGCTGGGAAGTTGAGAGGCGAAGAGGTTTGGGAAGTTGAGAGGAGAAGAGGTTTGGGAAGTTGAGAGGAGAGGGCGGCTGGGAAGTGGAGAGGAGAGGAGGTTTGGGAAGTTGAGAGGAGAGGGCGGCTGGGAAGTGGAGAGGGCAGCTGGGAAGTGGAGAGGGCAGCTGGGAAGTGGAGAAGGCGGCTGGGAAGTGGAGAGGAGAGGTCGGCTGGGAAGTGGAGAGGAGAGGTCGGCTGGGAAGTGGAGAGGAGAGGTCGGCTGGGAAGTGGAGAGGAGAGGTCGGCTGGGAAGTGGAGAGGAGAGGTCGGCTGGGAAGTGGAGAGGAGAGGTCGGCTGGGAAGTGGAGAGGAGAGGTCGGCAGGGAAGTGGAGAGGAGAGGTCGGCAGGGAAGTGGAGAGGAGAGCTAGGAAGTGGAGAGGAGGTCTGGGAAGTGGAGAGGTGGTCTAGGAAGTGGAGAGAAGGTCTGGGAAGTGGAGAGCAGAAGAGGTCTGAGAAGTATAGAGGAGAGGAGAGGAGAGATGGGAAGTGGAGAGGAGAGGAGGTCTGGGAAGTGGAGAGGAGAGGGCAGCTGGGAAGTGGAGAGGAGAGGGCAGCTGGGAAGTGGAGAGGAGAGGGCAGCTGGGAAGTGGCGAGGAGAAGAGGGCTGGGAAGTGGAGAGGAGAACTGGGAAGTGGAGAGGAGAACTGGGAAGTGGAGAGGAGGGCTGGGAAGTGGAGATGAGAGCTAGGAAGTGGAGAGGAGGTCTGGGAAGTGGAGAGGAGAGGAGGTATGGGAAGTGGAGTGGAGAGGAGGTCTGGGAAGTGGAGTGGAGAGGAGGTCTGGGAAGTGGAGAGGAGAGGAGGTCTGGGAAGTGGAGAGGAGGTCTGGGAAGTGGAGAGGAGAGGGCAGCTGGGAAGTGGAGAGGAGAGGGCAGCTGGGAGGTGGAGAGGAGAGGGCAGCTGGGAAGTGGCGAGGAGAAGAGGGCTGGGAAGTGGAGAGGAGAAGAGGGCTGGGAAGTGGAGAGGAGAACTGGGAAGTGGAGAGGAGGCCTGGGAAGTGGAGAGGAGAGCTAGGAAGTGGAGAGGAGGTCTGGGAAGTGGAGAGGAGAGGAGGTATGGGAAGTGGAGTGGAGAGGAGGTATGGGAAGTGGAGTGGAGAGGAGGTCTGGGAAGTGGAGAGGAGAGGAGGTCTGGGAAGTGGAGAGGAGAGGAGGTCTGGGAAGTGGAGAGGAGAGGGCGGCTGGGAAGTGGAGAGGAGAGGGCGGCTGGGAAGTGGAGAGGCGAGGGCGGCTGGGAAGTGGAGAGGAGAGGAGGGCTGGGAAGTAGAGAAGAGTGCTGGGAAGTGGATATAAGAGGGTTGATGGGAAGTGAAGAGGAGAGGAGGACTGGGGAGTGGCGAGGAGAGGAGGTGTGGGAAGTGGCGAGGAGGTGTGGGAAGTGGAAAGGAAAGGAGGGAAGTGGAGAGGAGGAGAGGAGAGCTGGGAAGAAGAGAGGAGAGCAGGGAAGTGGAGAGGAGGGAAGTGGAGAGGAGAGGAGGGAAGTGGAGAGGAGAGCTGGGAAGTGGAGAGGAGAGCTGGGAAGTGGAGAGGAGAGCTGGGAAGTGGAGAGGAGAGCTGGGAAGTGGTGAGGAGAGGAGGGCTGGGAAGTGGCGAGGAGAGGAGGGCTGGGAAGTGCGAGGAGGGCTGGGAAGTGGTGAGGAGGGGAGGGCTGGGAAGTGGAAAGAGGAGCTGGGAAATGGATAGTAGGCCTGGGAAGTGGAGAGGAGAGGGCGGCTGGGAAGTGGAGAGGAGAGGAGGGCTGGGAAGTGGAGAGGAGAGGAGGGCTGGGAAGTGGAGAGGAGAGGAGGGCTGGGAGGTGAAGAGGAGAGGGCGGACGGGAAGTGGAGATGCGAAGAGAGGACGGCTGGGAAGTGGAGATGCGAAGAGAGGGCAGCTGGGAAGTGGAGATGCGAAGAGAGGGCGGCTGGGAAGTGGAGAGGACGGCTGGGAAGTGGAGATGCGAAGAGAGGGCGGCTGGGAAGTGGAGATGCGAAGAGAGGGCGGCTGGGAAGTGGAGATGCGAAGAGAGGGCGGCTGGGAAGTGGAGAGAAGTGCTGGGAAGTGGAGAGAAGTGCTGGGAAGTGGACAGGAGTGCTGGGAAGTGGAGAGGAGTGCTGGGAAGTGAAGAGGAGGGCTGGGAAGTGGAGAGAAGTGCTGGGAAGTGGAGAGGAGGGCTGGGAAGAGGAGAGGAGGGCTGGGAAGTGGAGAGGAGAGGGCGGACGGGAAGTGGAGATGCGAAGAGAGGACGGCTGGGAAGTGGAGATGCGAAGAGAGGGCGGCTGGGAAGTGGAGATGCGAAGAGAGGGAGGCTGGGAAGTGGAGATGCGAAGAGAGGGCGGCTGGGAAGTGGAGAGGAGGGCTGGGAAGTGGAGAGGCGGGCAGGGAAGTGGAGAGGCGGGCAGGGAAGTGGAGAGGAGAGCTGGGAAGTGGAGAGGAGAGGAGAGGAGTGCTCGGAAGTGGAGAGGAGTGCTGGGAAGTGGACAGGAGTGCTGGGAAGTGGAGAGGAGTGCTGGGAAGTGGAGAGGAGTGCTGGGAAGTGGAGAGGAGTGCTGGGAAGTGGAGAGGAGTGCTGGGAAGTGGAGAGGAGAGCTGGGAAGTGGAGAGGAGAGCTGGGAAGTGGACAGGAGTGCTGGGAAGTGGAGAGGAGTGCTGGGAAGTGGAGAGGAGTGCTGGGAAGTGGAGAGTAGTGCTGGGAAGTGGAGAGTAGTGGTGGGAAGTGGAGAGGAGAGCTGGGAAGTGAGGAGGAGGGGAGAGCTGAGAAGTGGAGCAGGGGGGCCCTGCCCTGAATAGCAGGGCTGTCTCTCAGGGAGCAGGCTAGGGCCTGTAGGGCTCTATATGTAGTATCTATCAATCTCTATATGCATCTATCAATCGCTGAATCCAGACACATTCTTCTCATCTTAGTCCACTATAATATTAGAACATGTCCCAGAGGACATTCCCCTTGTCGGCTTCTTTTTCACTATTTCTCCTCTAACTTCAATGAAAAATATCTCCATCTTTCCTCAGTAGCAGGGCGCACAGCTGGGACCAGTGTCAGCTGGACATAAGCTATACGTTGTATTGAGTTGTTGTCCGACACAGATAACAAGCTTACACAGTTCTAACCACACAAACAGTAAATTAATAGGACTGGTCCAATCGGATCCAGACGGTAAATCAATTTTAATTGCACATATCTGAGACCCGTGGCAATTTTTATCAGACACGACCCAGATCCAAGACAAAAGTCAGAATATAGGACTGTATATAGACCGTATATGTACAGTGAGGGGAAAAAGTATTTGATCCCCTGCTGATTTTGTACGTTTGCCCACTGACAAAGAAATGATCAGCCTATAATTTTAATGGTAGATACTTATTTCCCTCATTAAAATGCAAATCAATTCATAAAATTTTTGACATGCGTTTTTCTGGATTTTTTTTGTTGTTATTCTGTCTCTCACTGTTCAAATAAACCTACCATTAAAATTATAGACTTTGTCAGTCATGTCTTTGTCAGTGGGCAAACGTACAAAATCAGCAGGGGATCAAATACTTTTTTCCCCTCACTGTATATGAAGAGAAAAGGTGTTTTCTAGGACCATGACTAGAATACAGTATATACATATGAAGAGGACATCAGTAGTTATATAGGATGAACCATGACTAGAATACAGTATATACATATGAAGTGGACAGCAGTAGTTATATAGGATGAACCATGACTAGAATACAGTATATACATATGAAGAGGACAGCAGTAGTTATATAGGATGAACCATGACTAGAATACAGTATATACATATGAAGAGGACAGCAGTAGTTATATAGGATGAACCATGACTAGAATACAGTATATACATATGGAGTGGACAGCAGTAGTTATATAGGATGAGCCATGACTAGAATACAGTATATACATATGAAGAGGACAGCAGTAGTTATATAGGATGAACCATGACTAGAATACAGTATATACATATGAAATGGGTAACACAGTATGTAAACATTATGAAAGTGACCATTGTTCCATGTCTATGTACATAGGGCAGCAGTATCTAAGGTTCAGGGTAGAGTACCGGGTGGTAGCCGGCTAGAACAGTGACTAAGGTTCAGGGTAGAGTACCGGGTGGTAGCCGGCTAGAACAGTGACTAAGGTTCAGGGTAGAGTACCGGGTGGTAGCCGGCTAGAACAGTGACTAAGGTTCAGGGTAGAGTACCGGGTGGTAGCCGGCTAGAACAGTGACTAAGGTTCAGGGTAGAGTACCGGGTGGTAGCCGGCTAGAACAGTGACTAAGGTTCAGGGTAGAGTACCAGGTGGTAGCCGGCTAGAACAGTGACTAAGGTTCAGGGTAGAGTACCAGGTGGTAGCCGGCTAGAACAGTGACTAAGGTTCAGGGTAGAGTACCGGGTGGTAGCCTGCTAGAACAGTGACTAAGGTTCAGGGTAGAGTACCGGGTGGAGGAAGGCTACTGGTGACTGTCTAACAATCTGATGGCCTGGAGATAGAAGCTGTTTATCAGTCTGATGGTCTGGAGATAGAAGCTGTTTATCAGTCTGATGGTCTGGAGATAGAAGCTGTTTATCAGTCTGATGGCCTGGAGATAGAAGCTGTTTAACAGTCTGATGGTCTGGAGATAGAAGCTGTTTATCAGTCGGGCTGGAGATAGAAGCTGTTTAACAGTCTGATGGCCTGGAGATAGAAGCTGTTTATCAGTCTGAGTGGAGATAGAAGCTGTTTATCAGTCTGATGGAGATAGAAGCTGTTTATCAGTCTGATGCTGGAGATAGAAGCTGTTTAACAGTCTGATGGCCTGGAGATAGAAGCTGTTTATCAGTCTGATGGTCTGGAGATAGAAGCTGTTTATCAGTCTGATGGTCTGGAGATAGAAGCTGTTTATCAGTCTGATGGAGATAGAAGCTGTTTATCAGTCTGATGGTCTGGAGATAGAAGCTGTTTATCAGTCTGATGGTCTGGAGATAGAAGCTGTTTATCAGTCTGATGGAGATAGAAGCTGTTTATCAGTCTGATGGAGATAGAAGCTGTTTATCAGTCTGATGGTCTGGAGATAGAAGCTGTTTATCAGTCTGATGGAGATAGAAGCTGTTTATCAGTCTGATGGCCTGGAGATAGAAGCTGTTTATCAGTCTGATGGTCTGGAGATAGAAGCTGTTTATCAGTCTGATGGAGATAGAAGCTGTTTATCAGTCTGATGGAGATAGAAGCTGTTTATCAGTCTGATGGTCTGGAGATAGAAGCTGTTTATCAGTCTGATGGTCTGGAGATAGAAGCTGTTTATCAGTCTGATGGCCTGGAGATAGAAGCTGTTTATCAGTCTGATGGAGATAGAAGCTGTTTATCAGTCTGATGGAGATAGAAGCTGTTTATCAGTCTGATGGTCTGGAGATAGAAGCTGTTTATCAGTCTGATGGAGATAGAAGCTGTTTATCAGTCTGATGGAGATAGAAGCTGTTTCTCAGTCTGATGGAGATAGAAGCTGTTTCTCAGTCTGATGGCCTGGAGATAGAAGCTGTTTATCAGTCTGATGGCCTGGAGATAGAAGCTGTTTATCAGTCTGATGGTCTGGAGATAGAAGCTGTTTATCAGTCTGATGGAGATAGAAGCTGTTTAACAGTCTGATGGCCTGGAGATAGAAGCTGTTTAACAGTCTGATGGCCTGGAGATAGAAGCTGTTTATCAGTCTGATGGTCTGGAGATAGAAGCTGTTTATCAGTCTGATGGAGATAGAAGCTGTTTATCAGTCTGATGGCCTGGAGATAGAAGCTGTTTATCAGTCTGATGGCCTGGAGATAGAAGCTGTTTATCAGTCTGATGGCCTGGAGATAGAAGCTGTTTATCAGTCTGATGGAGATAGAAGCTGTTTATCAGTCTGATGGCCTGGAGATAGAAGCTGTTTATCAGTCTGATGGCCTGGAGATAGAAGCTGTTTATCAGTCTGATGGCCTGGAGATAGAAGCTGTTTATCAGTCTGATGGTCTGGAGATAGAAGCTGTTTATCAGTCTGATGGTCTGGAGATAGAAGCTGTTTATCAGTCTGATGGTCTGGAGATAGAAGCTGTTTATCAGTCTGATGGAGATAGAAGCTGTTTATCAGTCTGATGGCCTGGAGATAGAAGCTGTTTATCAGTCTGATGGCCTGGAGATAGAAGCTGTTTATCAGTCTGATGGTCTGGAGATAGAAGCTGTTTATCAGTCTGATGGCCTGGAGATAGAAGCTGTTTATCAGTCTGATGGCCTGGAGATAGAAGCTGTTTATCAGTCTGATGGCCTGGAGATAGAAGCTGTTTATCAGTCTGATGGTCTGGAGATAGAAGCTGTTTATCAGTCTGATGGCCTGGAGATAGAAGCTGTTTATCAGTCTGATGGAGATAGAAGCTGTTTATCAGTCTGATGGTCTGGAGATAGAAGCTGTTTATCAGTCTGATGGTCTGGAGATAGAAGCTGTTTATCAGTCTGATGGAGATAGAAGCTGTTTATCAGTCTGATGGCCTGGAGATAGAAGCTGTTTATCAGTCTGATGGAGATAGAAGCTGTTTATCAGTCTGATGGAGATAGAAGCTGTTTATCAGTCTGATGGTCTGGAGATAGAAGCTGTTTATCAGTCTGATGGTCTGGAGATAGAAGCTGTTTATCAGTCTGATGGTCTGGAGATAGAAGCTGTTTATCAGTCTGATGGCCTGGAGATAGAAGCTGTTTATCAGTCTGATGGAGATAGAAGCTGTTTATCAGTCTGATGGTCTGGAGATAGAAGCTGTTTATCAGTCTGATGGCCTGGAGATAGAAGCTGTTTATCAGTCTGATGGTCTGGAGATAGAAGCTGTTTATCAGTCTGATGTTCTGGAGATAGAAGCTGTTTATCAGTCTGATGGTCTGGAGATAGAAGCTGTTTATCAGTCTGATGGTCTGGAGATAGAAGCTGTTTATCAGTCTGATGGCCTGGAGATAGAAGCTGTTTATCAGTCTGATGGTCTGGAGATAGAAGCTGTTTATCAGTCTGATGGTCTGGAGATAGAAGCTGTTTATCAGTCTGATGGCCTGGAGATAGAAGCTGTTTATCAGTCTGATGGTCTGGAGATAGAAGCTGTTTATCAGTCTGAGTGGAGATAGAAGCTGTTTATCAGTCTGATGGCCTGGAGATAGAAGCTGTTTATCAGTCTGATGGCCTGGAGATAGAAGCTGTTTATCAGTCTGATGGCCTGGAGATAGAAGCTGTTTATCAGTCTGATGGCCTGGAGATAGAAGCTGTTTATCAGTCTGATGGAGATAGAAGCTGTTTATCAGTCTGATGGCCTGGAGATAGAAGCTGTTTAACAGTCTGATGGAGATAGAAGCTGTTTATCAGTCTGATGGTCTGGAGATAGAAGCTGTTTATCAGTCTGATGGCCTGGAGATAGAAGCTGTTTATCAGTCTGATGGTCTGGAGATAGAAGCTGTTTATCAGTCTGATGGTCTGGAGATAGAAGCTGTTTATCAGTCTGATGGCCTGGAGATAGAAGCTGTTTATCAGTCTGATGGCCTGGAGATAGAAGCTGTTTATCAGTCTGATGGTCTGGAGATAGAAGCTGTTTATCAGTCTGATGGAGATAGAAGCTGTTTATCAGTCTGATGGTCTGGAGATAGAAGCTGTTTATCAGTCTGATGGTCTGGAGATAGAAGCTGTTTATCAGTCTGATGGCCTGGAGATAGAAGCTGTTTATCAGTCTGATGGCCTGGAGATAGAAGCTGTTTATCAGTCTGATGGTCTGGAGATAGAAGCTGTTTATCAGTCTGATGGAGATAGAAGCTGTTTATCAGTCTGATGGTCTGGAGATAGAAGCTGTTTATCAGTCTGATGGTCTGGAGATAGAAGCTGTTTAACAGTCTGATGGCCTGGAGATAGAAGCTGTTTAACAGTCTGATGGTCTGGAGATAGAAGCTGTTTATCAGTCTGATGGCCTGGAGATAGAAGCTGTTTATCAGTCTGATGGTCTGGAGATAGAAGCTGTTTATCAGTCTGATGGCCTGGAGATAGAAGCTGTTTATCAGTCTGATGGTCTGGAGATAGAAGCTGTTTATCAGTCTGATGGAGATAGAAGCTGTTTATCAGTCTGATGGCCTGGAGATAGAAGCTGTTTATCAGTCTGATGGCCTGGAGATAGAAGCTGTTTATCAGTCTGATGGCCTGGAGATAGAAGCTGTTTATCAGTCTGATGGTCTGGAGATAGAAGCTGTTTATCAGTCTGATGGCCTGGAGATAGAAGCTGTTTATCAGTCTGATGGCCTGGAGATAGAAGCTGTTTATCAGTCTGATGGCCTGGAGATAGAAGCTGTTTATCAGTCTGATGGCCTGGAGATAGAAGCTGTTTATCAGTCTGATGGAGATAGAAGCTGTTTATCAGTCTGATGGAGATAGAAGCTGTTTATCAGTCTGATGGAGATAGAAGCTGTTTATCAGTCTGATGGAGATAGAAGCTGTTTATCAGTCTGATGGAGATAGAAGCTGTTTATCAGTCTGATGGCCTGGAGATAGAAGCTGTTTATCAGTCTGATGGCCTGGAGATAGAAGCTGTTTATCAGTCTGATGGCCTGGAGATAGAAGCTGTTTATCAGTCTGATGGCCTGGAGATAGAAGCTGTTTATCAGTCTGATGGTCTGGAGATAGAAGCTGTTTATCAGTCTGATGGCCTGGAGATAGAAGCTGTTTATCAGTCTGATGGCCTGGAGATAGAAGCTGTTTATCAGTCTGATGGCCTGGAGATAGAAGCTGTTTATCAGTCTGATGGCCTGGAGATAGAAGCTGTTTATCAGTCTGATGGAGATAGAAGCTGTTTATCAGTCTGATGGCCTGGAGATAGAAGCTGTTTATCAGTCTGATGGCCTGGAGATAGAAGCTGTTTATCAGTCTGATGGCCTGGAGATAGAAGCTGTTTATCAGTCTGATGGCCTGGAGATAGAAGCTGTTTATCAGTCTGATGGCCTGGAGATAGAAGCTGTTTATCAGTCTGATGGTCTGGAGATAGAAGCTGTTTATCAGTCTGATGGCCTGGAGATAGAAGCTGTTTATCAGTCTGATGGCCTGGAGATAGAAGCTGTTTATCAGTCTGATGGAGATAGAAGCTGTTTATCAGTCTGATGGAGATAGAAGCTGTTTATCAGTCTGATGGCCTGGAGATAGAAGCTGTTTAACAGTCTGATGGCCTGGAGATAGAAGCTGTTTATCAGTCTGATGGAGATAGAAGCTGTTTATCAGTCTGATGGAGATAGAAGCTGTTTATCAGTCTGATGGCCTGGAGATAGAAGCTGTTTATCAGTCTGATGGAGAGCTGTTTATCAGTCTGGAGATAGAAGCTGTTTATCAGTCTGATGGCCTGGAGATAGAAGCTGTTTATCAGTCTGGAGATAGAAGCTGTTTATCAGTCTGATGGCCTGGAGATAGAAGCTGTTTATCAGTCTGATGGTCTGGAGATAGAAGCTGTTTATCAGTCTGATGGAGATAGAAGCTGTTTATCAGTCTGATGGCCTGGAGATAGAAGCTGTTTATCAGTCTGATGGCCTGGAGATAGAAGCTGTTTAACAGTCTGATGGCCTGGAGATAGAAGCTGTTTATCAGTCTGATGGAGATAGAAGCTGTTTATCAGTCTGATGGAGATAGAAGCTGTTTATCAGTCTGATGGAGATAGAAGCTGTTTAACAGTCTGATGGCCTGGAGATAGAAGCTGTTTAACAGTCTGATGGAGATAGAAGCTGTTTATCAGTCTGATGGAGATAGAAGCTGTTTATCAGTCTGATGGCCTGGAGATAGAAGCTGTTTATCAGTCTGATGGTCTGGAGATAGAAGCTGTTTATCAGTCTGATGGAGATAGAAGCTGTTTATCAGTCTGATGGCCTGGAGATAGAAGCTGTTTATCAGTCTGATGGCCTGGAGATAGAAGCTGTTTATCAGTCTGATGGCCTGGAGATAGAAGCTGTTCATCAGTCTCTCATAAGACATGAACAAAATGCATCAGTGACTTGTATTTTCCTGCAGAATTCTGAAACGGCACAGGAATAGCCCTGTCTGTGTGTGTGTGTGTGTGTGCGGTGCGCTCGTATGTCTCCACTTTGTGTAGCCGTTAGCAATGAAGCTAATGATAACCTTCTGGTAGAGATGGAAAGACTTTCCCAAAAACCTTCTCAATTAAATGTAGCCCATGCCTACCTGGCAGAATGATTATTTGCATCAATACAGTGGACATTTGTTTGGCAAACTCTGCCATCAGATGGGCGCTACAAACAGTCTCTGGCTGGTGTGTACTTGAATCAAAAGGGTAACTACACCCAAAAATCTACATTTCTTACATTTTTCCCAGACCTCAAAAGTGGTCTCCTGATGTGGTTTAAGCATTGTTGTGGACTAAGAAAAACAACATTGGATGTTTTATAAAATAAACGTGTGTTTTTGACCACGAAAACCTGAAAAAAAATGGGGAAAACAGAAACCTGATTAAACAAAAACGGAGAAAGCTGAATTTGAGGCCTTCTTCTCCACAGGGCTACAGGTTAGAGTCTCCCAATGGCCAGTTACCACCAGTCCAGTAAATCTCTCCAATGGACTGACTTTTAGCCTTAACGGAAATGGCCCTTTATAAAATGGCCTAGCTGGCCTCAACCCCCTTCCCCTAGCCAGCTATAGCTTCCCCTTCTCCAGTGCTGCTGCTGCTGCAGACAAAATGTCTGTCTGCCTCTTCCCCTCCCTGTAGACTTAATGAGAGACTGTGGAGAGGCCTGTCAGTGTGACAATAATTACAGAAACTATACTATTCACCAGCTGCAACAGCCCCCCTGCCCTGCCTCACACACACACCCTTCCCCCTCTCTCTCACACACACACACACACACACACACACACACACACACACACACACACACACACACACACACACACACACACACACACACACACACACACACACACACACACACACACACACACACACACACACACACACACACACACACACACACACACACACACACACACACACACACACACACACACACACACACACACACGTTTTCCAGTGAGGACAGAAAAGGAAAATGTTGAAATCAAGATAAGATCATGTTGAGCAGATGCCACACTGCAGACTACAGACATTGAGTTGCCATCCCACCATGAAAATAATGAACATAGGAAACTGGCTGCAATAAGATAGCTGCCTCTCCATGCCTGTGAGCTTCACAATGCTTAAAACTCATGGAGATATATATATACACACACACAAAAGTATGTGGACACCCCTTCAAATTAGTGGATTCGGCTATATCAGCCACACCAGTTGCCCACAGCACAAAGCCATGCAATCTCCAAAGGGAAACATTGGCAGTAGAACGGCCTTACTGAAGAGCTCAGTGACTTTCAACATGGCACCATCATAGGATGCCACCTTTCCAACAAGTCAGTTCGTCAAATCTTAACACTACAGCATACAATGACATTCTAGACAATTCTGTGCTCCCAACTTCGTGGCAACAGTTTGGGGAAGGCCCTTTCCTGTTTCAGCATGACAATGCCCCTGTGCACAAAGTGAGTTCTATACAGAAATGGTTTGTCGAGATCGGTGTGGAAGAACTTGACTGGTCTGCACAGAGCCCTGACCTCAACCTCATGGAACGCCTTTGGGATGGATTGGAACGCCGACTGTGAGCCAGGCCTAATCGTCCAACATCAGTGCCCGACCTCACTAATGCTCTTCTGGCTGAATGGAAGCAAGTCCCTGCAGCAATGTTCCAACATCTAGTGGAAAGCCTTCCCAGAAGAGTGGAGGCTGTTATAGCAGCAAAGGGGGGACCAACTCCATATTAATGCCCCTGATTTTGGAATGAGATGTTGGACGAGCAGGTTAGTCAATTCCCAGTTTCTCTCCCTTTCAGTTCTACTTCTCAGGTGAGGGTTGCACAAAAACAGGGTATTTTAAAGAGTCGCCCGTATTGAACAAATTTAGAACAATTAGACACCCTACAACCCACACACTGGTGTATCAATCTGATTGATGGATTGTGTTGTGCAGTAAGCAGGCTCAGGTGTAGAACTGTGGCTCCTTCCACCTTCAGAGAACAGGCCAGAGGACCAACCATGGAGAATAGTAAGACACTTCATTATTTATATTTATAGAACTACGATATATTGATTGGCCTCGTGTGTCTGTGCATGTTTTTCAGTATAAAGCACTCTGCAGCCACTCAGTGTGGACACTGTGGACACAGACACAGATTCCTGTTGAACACCGTCTCTTTAACTACCTTATTTTCTCAATAAGTCTCCCTCCCTGACTTCATCCCTCTCCCTCCTTCTCCCTAAATCCTCTAGGTTATATCACCTGTGTACAGCATGATCAGAAGTCAGAGGTCTTCCCTGCTCCTCTGTTCTTACCTCCTTCCCTGTCTGTCTTCCCTGCTCCTCTGTTCTCACCTCCTTCCCTGTCTGTCTTCCCTAATCCTCTGTTCTCATCTCCTTCCCTGTCTGTCTTCCCTGCTCCTCTGTTCTCATCTCCTTCCCTGTCTGTCTTCCCTAATCCTCTGTTCTCATCTCCTTCCCTGTCTGTCTTCCCTGTTCCTCTGTTCTCACCTCCTTCCCTGTCTGTCTTCCCTAATCCTCTGTTCTCATCTCCTTCCCTGTCTGTCTTCCCTAATCCTCTGTTCTCACCTCCTTCCCTGTCTGTCTTCCCTGCTCCTCTGTTCTCACCTCCTTCCCTGTCTGTCTTCCCTGCTCCTCTGTTCTCACCTCCTTCCCTGTCTGTCTTCCCTGCTCCTCTGTTCTCACCTCCTTCCCTGTCTGTCTTCCCTGCTCCTCTGTTCTCACCTCCTTCCCTGTCCGTCTTCCCTGCTCCTCTGTTCTCACCTCCTTCCCTGTCCGTCTTCCTGCTCCTCTGTTCTCACCTCCTTCCCTGTCCGTCTTCCCTGCTCCTCTGTTCTCACCTCCTTCCCTGTCCGTCTTCCCTGCTCCTCTGTTCTCACCTCCTTCCCTGTCCGTCTTCCCTGCTCCTCTGTTCTCACCTCCTTCCCTGTCCGTCTTCCCTGCTCCTCTGTTCTCACCTCCTTCCCTGTCCGTCTTCCCTGCTCCTCTGTTCTCACCTCCTTCCCTGTCCGTCTTCCCTGCTCCTCTGTTCTCACCTCCTTCCCTGTCCGTCTTCCCTGCTCCTCTGTTCTCACCTCCTTCCCTGTCCGTCTTCCCTGCTCCTCTGTTCTCACCTCCTTCCCTGTCCGTCTTCCCTGCTCCTCTGTTCTCACCTCCTTCCCTGTCCGTCTTCCCTGCTCCTCTGTTCTCACCTCCTTCCCTGTCCGTCTTCCCTGCTCCTCTGTTCTCACCTCCTTCCCTGTCCGTCTTCCCTGCTCCTCTGTTCTCACCTCCTTCCCTGTCCGTCTTCCCTGCTCCTCTGTTCTCACCTCCTTCCCTGTCCGTCTTCCCTGCTCCTCTGTTCTCACCTCCTTCCCTGTCCGTCTTCCCTGCTCCTCTGTTCTCACCTCCTTCCCTGTCCGTCTTCCCTGCTCCTCTGTTCTCACCTCCTTCCCTGTCCGTCTTCCCTGCTCCTCTGTTCTCACCTCCTTCCCTGTCCGTCTTCCCTGCTCCTCTGTTCTCACCTCCTTCCCTGTCCGTCTTCCCTGCTCCTCTGTTCTCACCTCCTTCCCTGTCCGTCTTCCCTGCTCCTCTGTTCTCACCTCCTTCCCTGTCCGTCTTCCCTGCTCCTCTGTTCTCACCTCCTTCCCTGTCCGTCTTCCCTGCTCCTCTGTTCTCACCTCCTTCCCTGTCCGTCTTCCCTGCTCCTCTGTTCTCACCTCCTTCCCTGTCCGTCTTCCCTGCTCCTCTGTTCTCACCTCCTTCCCTGTCCGTCTTCCCTGCTCCTCTGTTCTCACCTCCTTCCCTGTCCGTCTTCCCTGCTCCTCTGTTCTCACCTCCTTCCCTGTCCGTCTTCCCTGCTCCTCTGTTCTCACCTCCTTCCCTGTCCGTCTTCCCTGCTCCTCTGTTCTCACCTCCTTCCCTGTCCGTCTTCCCTGCTCCTCTGTTCTCACCTCCTTCCCTGTCCGTCTTCCCTGCTCCTCTGTTCTCACCTCCTTCCCTGTCCGTCTCCCCTGCTCCTCTGTTCTCATCTCCTCTTCCTCCACCTCTCTCCCCACCTCCTCTTCCTCCCACCTCTCTCCCCACCTCCTCTTCCTCCCACCTCTCTCCCCACCTCCTCTTCCCCCTCTCTCCCACCTCCTCCCCACCTCTCCCCCACCTCCTCTTCCTCCCACCTCTCTCCCCACCTCCTCTTCCTCCCACCTCTCTCCCCACCTCCTCTTCCTCCCACCTCTCTCCCCACCTCCTCTTCCTCCCACCTCTCTCCCCCCCTCCTCTTTCTCCCACCTCTCTCCCCACCTCCTCTTTCTCCCACCTCTCTCCCCACCTCCTCTTCCTCCCACCTCTCTCCCCACCTCCTCTTTCTCCCACCTCTCTCCCCACCTCCTCTTTCTCCCACCTCTCTCCCCACCTCTTCTCCCTCTCTCCCCACCTCTCTCCCCACCTCCTCTTTCTCCCACCTCTCTCCCCACCTCCTCTTCCTCCCACCTCTCTCCCCCACCTCTTCCTCCCACCTCTCTCCCCACCTCCTCTTCCTCCCACCTCTCTCCCCACCTCCTCTTTCTCCCACCTCTCTCCCCACCTCCTCTTTCTCCCACCTCTCTCCCCACCTCCTCTTTCTCCCACCTCTCTCCCCACCTCCTCTTTCTCCCACCTCTCTCCCCACCTCCTCTTTCTCCCACCTCTCTCCCCACCTCCTCTTTCTCCCACCTCTCTCCCCCACCTCCTCTCTCTCTCCCACCTCCCTCTCTCCCATCTCCCCCTCTTTCTCCCACCTCTCTCCCCACCTCCTCTTTCTCCCACCTCTCTCCCCACCTCCTCTTTCTCCCACCTCTCTCCCCACCTCCTCTTTCTCCCACCTCTCTCCCACCTCCTCTTCTCCCACCTCTCTCCCCACCTCCTCTTTCTCCCACCTCTCTCCCCACCTCCTCTTTCTCCCACCTCTCTCCCCACCTCCTCTTTCTCCCACCTCTCTCCCACCTCCTCTTTCTCCCACCTCTCTCCCCACCTCCTCTTCCTCCCACCTCTCTCCCCACCTCCTCTTTCTCCCACCTCTCTCCCCACCTCCTCTTTCTCCCACCTCTCTCCCCACCTCCTCTTCTCCCACCTCTCTCCCCACCTCCTCTTTCTCACCTCTCTCCCCACCTCCTCTTTCTCCCACCTCTCTCCCCACCTCCTCTTCCTCCCACCTCTCTCCCCACCTCCTCTTTCTCCCACCTCTCTCCCCACCTCCTCTTTCTCCCACCTCTCTCCCCACCTCCTCTTCCTCCCACCTCTCTCCCCACCTCCTCTTTCTCCCACCTCTCTCCCCACCTCCTCTTTCTCCCACCTCTCTCCCCACCTCCTCTTCCTCCCACCTCTCTCTCCCCACCTCCTCTTTCTCCCACCTCTCTCCCCACCTCCTCTTCTCCCACCTCTCTCTTCTCCCACCTCTCTCCCCACCTCCTCTTCCTCCCACCTCTCTCCCCCACCTCCTCTTCCTCCCACCTCTCTCCCCACCTCCTCTTTCTCCCACCTCTCTCCCCACCTCCTCTTTCTCCCACCTCTCTCCCCACCTCCTCTTTCTCCCACCTCTCTCCCCACCTCCTCTTTCTCCCACCTCTCTCCCCACCTCCTCTTTCTCCCACCTCTCTCCCCACCTCCTCTTTCTCCCACCTCTCTCCCCACCTCCTCTTTCTCCCACCTCTCTCCCCACCTCCTCTTTCTCCCACCTCTCTCCCCACCTCCTCTTTCTCCCACCTCTCCCCACCTCCTCTTTCTCCCACCTCTCTCCCCACCTCCTCTTCCTCCCACCTCTCCCCCACCTCCTCTTTCTCACACCTCTCTCCCCACCTCCTCTTTCTCCCACCTCTCTCCCCACCTCCTCTTCCTCCCACCTCTCTCCCCACCTCCTCTTTCTCCCACCTCTCTCCCCACCTCCTCTTTCTCCCACCTCTCTCCCCACCTCCTCTTCTCTCCCACCTCTCTCCCCACCTCCTCTTTCTCCCACCTCTCTCCCCACCTCCTCTTTCTCCCACCTCTCTCCCCCACCTCCTCTTTCTCCCACCTCTCTCCCCACCTCCTCTCTCTCCCACCTCTCTCCCCACCTCCTCTTTCTCCCCACCTCTCTCTCCCCACCTCCTCTTTCTCCCACCTCTCTCCCCCACCTCCTCTTTCTCCCACCTCTCTCCCCACCTCCTCTTTCTCCCACCTCTCTCCCCACCTCCTCTTTCTCCCACCTCTCTCCCCACCTCCTCTTCTCCCACCTCTCTCCCCACCTCCTCTTCCTCCCACCTCTCTCCCCACCTCCTCTTCCTCCCACCTCTCTCCCCACCTCCTCTTTCTCCCACCTCTCTCCCCACCTCCTCTTTCTCCCACCTCTCTCCCCACCTCCTCTTTCTCCCACCTCTCTCCCCACCTCCTCTTTCTCCCACCTCTCTCCCCACCTCCTCTTTCTCCCACCTCTCTCCCCACCTCCTCTTCCTCCCACCTCTCTCCCCCACCTCCTCTTTCTCCCACCTCTCTCCCCACCTCCTCTTTCTCCCACCTCTCTCCCCACCTCCTCTTCCTCCCACCTCTCTCCCCACCTCCTCTTTCTCCCACCTCTCTCCCCACCTCCTCTTTCTCCCACCTCTCTCCCCACCTCCTCTTTCTCCCACCTCTCTCCCCACCTCCTCTTTCTCCCACCTCTCTCCCCACCTCCTCTTTCTCCCACCTCTCTCCCCACCTCCTCTTCCTCCCACCTCTCTCCCCACCTCCTCTTCCTCCCACCTCTCCCCACCTCCTCTTTCTCACACCTCTCTCCCCACCTCCTCTTTCTCCCACCTCTCTCCCCACCTCCTCTTTCTCCCACCTCTCCCCCACCTCCTCTTTCTCCCACCTCTCTCCCCACCTCCTCTTCCTCCCCCCTCTCCCCACCTCCTCTTTCTCCCACCTCTCCCCACCTCCTCTTCCTCCCACCTCTCTCCCCACCTCCTCTCTCCCCCCCTCTCTCCCCACCTCCTCTTTCTCACACCTCTCTCCCCACCTCCTCTTTCTCCCACCTCTCTCCCCACCTCCTCTTTCTCCCACCTCTCTCCCCACCTCCTCTTTCTCCCACCTCTCTCCCCACCTCCTCTTTCTCCCACCTCTCTCCCCACCTCCTCTTTCTCCCACCTCTCTCCCCACCTCCTCTTTCTCCCACCTCTCTCCCCACCTCCTCTTTCTCCCACCTCTCTCCCCACCTCCTCTTTCTCCCACCTCTCTCCCCACCTCCTCTTTCTCCCACCTCTCTCCCCACCTCCTCTTTCTCACACCTCTCTCCCCACCTCCTCTTCTTCCCACCTCTCTCCCCACCTCCTCTTTCTCCCACCTCTCTCCCCACCTCCTCTTTCTCCCACCTCTCTCCCCACCTCCTCTTCCTCCCACCTCTCTCCCCACCTCCTCTTCCTCCCACCTCTCTCCCCACCTCCTCTTCCTCCCACCTCTCTCCCCACCTCCTCTTTCTCCCACCTCTCTCCCCACCTCCTCTTTCTCCCACCTCTCCCCACCTCCTCTTCCTCCCACCTCTCCCCCACCTCCTCTTCCTCCCACCTCTCTCCCCACCTCCTCTTCCTCCCACCTCTCTCCCCCACCTCCTCTTCCTCCCACCTCTCCCCACCTCCTCTTCCTCCCACCTCTCTCCCCACCTCCTCTTCCTCCCACCTCTCTCCCCACCTCCTCTTTCTCACCTCTCTCCCCCACCTCCTCTTCCTCCCACCTCTCTCCCCACCTCCTCTTTCTCCCACCTCTCTCCCCACCTCCTCTTCCTCCCACCTCTCTCCCCACCTCCTCTTCCTCCCACCTCTCTCCCCACCTCCTCTTCCTCCCACCTCTCTCCCCACCTCCTCTTCCTCCCCCCCTCTCCCCACCTCCTCTTCCTCCCACCTCTCTCCCCACCTCCTCTTCCTCCCACCTCTCTCCCCACCTCCTCTTCCTCCCACCTCTCCCCACCTCCTCTTCCTCCCACCTCTCTCCCCACCTCCTCGTTCTCACACCTCTCTCCCCACCTCCTCCTCCTCTCCCACCTCTCTCCCCACCTCCTCTTCCTCCCACCTCTCCCCCACCTCCTCTTTCTCCCACCTCTCTCCCCACCTCCTCTTCTCCCCACCTCTCTCCTCCCACCTCCTCTTCCCTCCTCCCCACCTCTCTCCCCACCTCCTCTCTCCTCTCCCCACCTCTCTCCCCACCTCCTCTCCTCTCTCCCACCTCTCTCCCCACCTCCTCTTTCTCCCACCTCTCTCCCCACCTCCTCTTTCTCCCACCTCTCTCCCCACCTCCTCTTTCTCCCACCTCTCTCCCCACCTCCTCTTTCTCCCACCTCTCTCCCCACCTCCTCTTTCCTCCCACCTCTCTCCCACCTCCTCTTTCTCCCACCTCTCTCCCCACCTCCTCTCCCACCTCTCTCCCCACCTCCTCTTCTCCCACCTCTCTCCCCACCTCCTCTTCCTCCCACCTCTCCCCACCTCCTCTTTCTCCCACCTCTCTCCCCCACCTCCTCTTCCTCCCACCTCTCTCCCCACCTCCTCTTTCTCCCACCTCTCTCCCCACCTCCTCTTCCTCCCACCTCTCTCCCCACCTCCTCTTTCTCCCACCTCTCTCCCCACCTCCTCTTCTCCCACCTCTCTCCCCACCTCCTCTTTCTCCCACCTCTCTCCCCACCTCCTCTTTCTCCCACCTCTCTCCCCACCTCCTCTTCCTCCCACCTCTCTCCCCCACCTCCTCTTTCTCCCACCTCTCTCCCCACCTCCTCTTTCTCCCACCTCTCTCCCCACCTCCTCTTCCTCCCACCTCTCTCCCCACCTCCTCTTTCTCCCACCTCTCTCCCCACCTCCTCTTCCTCCCACCTCTCTCCCCACCTCCTCTTCCTCCCACCTCTCTCCCCACCTCCTCTTCCTCCCACCTCTCTCCCCACCTCCTCTTCCTCCCACCTCTCTCCCCCACCTCCTCTTCCTCCCACCTCTCTCCCCACCTCTCTCCTCATCTCTCCCCACCTCTCTCCTCTCTCCCCACCTCCTCTTCCTCCCACCTCTCTCCCCACCTCCTCTTCTCTCCCACCTCTCTCTCCCACCTCCTCTTCCTCCCACCTCTCCCCACCTCCTCTTTCTCCCACCTCTCTCCCCACCTCCTCTTTCTCCCACCTCTCTCCCCACCTCCTCTTTCTCCCACCTCTCTCCCCACCTCCTCTTTCTCCCACCTCTCTCCCCACCTCCTCTTCCTCCCACCTCTCCCCCACCTCCTCTTTCTCCCTCCCTCCCCACCTCTCTCTCCCACCTCTCCCCACCTCCTCTTTCTCCCACCTCTCTCCCCACCTCCTCTTTCTCCCACCTCTCTCCCCACCTCCTCTTTCTCCCACCTCTCTCCCCACCTCCTCTTTCTCACACCTCTCTCCCCACCTCCTCTTTCTCCCACCTCTCTCCCCACCTCCTCTTCCTCTCCCACCTCTCTCCCCACCTCCTCTTTCTCCACCTCTCTCCCCACCTCCTCTTTCTCACACCTCTCTCCCCACCTCCTCTTTCTCCCACCTCTCTCCCCACCTCCTCTTTCTCCCACCTCTCTCCCCACCTCCTCTTTCTCCCACCTCTCTCCCCACCTCCTCTTTCTCACACCTCTCTCCCCACCTCCTCTTTCTCCCACCTCTCTCCCCACCTCCTCTTTCTCCCACCTCTCTCCCCACCTCCTCTTTCTCCCACCTCTCTCCCCACCTCCTCTTTCTCACACCTCTCCCCACCTCCTCTTTCTCCCACCTCTCTCCCCACCTCCTCTTTCTCCCACCTCTCTCCCCACCTCCTCTTTCTCCCACCTCTCTCCCCACCTCCTCTTTCTCCCCACCTCTCTCCCCACCTCTCTCCCCACCTCCTCTTTCTCCCACCTCTCTCCCCACCTCCTCTTTCTCCCACCTCTCTCCCCCACCTCCTCTTTCTCCCACCTCTCTCCCCACCTCCTCTTTCTCCCACCTCTCTCCCCACCTCCTCTTTCTCCCACCTCTCTCCCCACCTCCTCTTTCTCCCACCTCTCCCCACCTCCTCTTTCTCCCACCTCTCTCCCCACCTCCTCTTTCTCCCACCTCTCTCCCCACCTCCTCTTTCTCCCACCTCTCTCCCCACCTCCTCTTTCTCCCACCTCTCTCCCCACCTCCTCTTTCTCCCACCTCTCTCCCCACCTCCTCTTTCTCCCACCTCTCTCCCCACCTCCTCTTTCTCCCACCTCTCTCCCCACCTCCTCTTTCTCCCACCTCTCTCCCCACCTCCTCTTTCTCCCACCTCTCTCCCCCACCTCCTCTTTCTCCCACCTCTCTCCCCACCTCCTCTTTCTCCCACCTCTCTCCCCACCTCCTCTTTCTCCCACCTCTCTCCCCCACCTCCTCTTTCTCCCACCTCTCTCCCCACCTCCTCTTTCTCCCACCTCTCTCCCCACCTCCTCTTTCTCCCACCTCTCTCCCCACCTCCTCTTCCTCCCACCTCTCCCCACCTCCTCTTCCTCCCACCTCTCTCCCCACCTCTCTCCCCACCTCCTCTTCCTCCCACCTCTCTCCCCTCCTCTTTCTTCCTCTGTTTTTATAATGCACACCAGATGTGCATTGAAGTACAGATTGAACTTGTATTTATAATATTAATAATGCATGTATTATGTACAGTATTTATAACACTTGGATAATTAACTTATTTCAATAAAGCTTTTCACGTTCTCTACTGGTTGAAATTAAGTCTCTCATTGGATGAAATACCACACCTGTCCTTCAGATCAGTGCAGAGGAAGGAAATGAAATGAACCTGTTTTAGAGTATTTACATGAAGCACAGGAAGTGTACTGTAACGTCTCTTCATTATTTTTTTATTCAGCCTTTAACTAGTTAAATCATGTGTTCTAGTCTACTGCAGAGTTACAATTGATGTCCCTGGACCAGGATTGGTAAAACACTGTTGAAGTGTATAATTGTAATTCATACATGCAGACACAGCATCATTCAGAGACTGGAGTTGGATACTCCTGGAGTTGGATACTCCTGGTATTGGATATGAATGAAAAAGAATCTCACAGACATTCATACCTGAACCTGCACCTTTATTTGCCAAGGTAGAGTACATGATCAGTGCATATATTCAATGTGCAGGCTACAATGTGGGGATCTCATGCATGGTTATAACTACATGTATAAAACATTAAGGACACCTTCCTAATATTGAGTTGCAGCCCCCTCTTTTGCCTTCAGAACAGCCTCAATTTGTCAGGGCCTGGACTCTACAAGTTGTCAAAAGTGTTCCACAGGGATGCTGGCCCATGTTGACTCCAATGCTTCCCACAGTTGTGTCAAGTTGACTGGATGTCCTTTGGGTGGTGGACCATTCTTGATACACACGGGAAACTGTTAAGCGTGAAAAACCCAGCATAGTTGCAGTTCTTGACACAAACCGGTGCACCTGGCACCTACTACCATACCCCATTCAAAGGCACTTAAATATTTTGTCTTGCCCATTCACCCTCTGAATGACACACACACAATCCATGTCTCAATTCTCTCAAGGCTTAAAAATCCTTCTTTAACCCGTCTCCTGCCCTAATCTACGACCAATCATATCAGGTGGTTCCTAGGACGGATTTGACGCAACGCTGGAGACTGTCTTCAGCAAAGATGGCTGACAGAAATATTACGATGGAAGTAAATGTAAGTCATTACAACGTCATAACGTCATGCAAACAATTTACAGCTGAGAGGAATATGTTAACGTTAACACAAACGATTATGCACATTTTTTGGTCATGAAGTTCACTTACAAAAATCGCTATTTAGCAAGCTAGCTGACTAGCTAGCTTCATGGTCGTTTTGACATGAGTATGAAATTGTAATTCTGGTTGTTTAATATTTTAGGGACTTTTAGGGAAAACCAGCAAACCAGGCTGTCGTCTTGTGAGAAAGTGGATGTAAATAATCTAGCTAGCTAAAGCATTTACTGCTAATTGAATGTACAATTTTGTAAGCTTGCCTTGCTGATATTTGCCATGCAATGCAGCTGAAGTAACATATAGGGTGTTCACCCATAAAAGGATTAATTCATTCAAATCTAATTCTATCTTTACCAGATGTTATTGCGAGTGTAGCGAAATGCTTGTGTTCCTAGCTCCAACAGTGCAGTAGTATCTAACAGTTCACAACAATACACACACATCTAAAAGTAAAAGAACGGAATTAACAAATATATAAATATTAGGACGAGCAATGTCAGAGTGGCATTGAGTAAACTACAGTAGAATAGAATACAGTATATCCACTACCAGTCAAACGTTTGGACACACCTACTCATTGAAGGGTTTTTTCTTTATTTTTACTATTTTCTACATTGTAGAATAATAGTGAAGACATCAAAACTATGAAATAACACATATGGAATCATGTAGTAACCAAAAAAGTGTTAAACAAATATATTTTATATTTGAAATTCTTCAAATAGCCACCCTTTGCCTTGATGACAGCTTTGCACACTCTTGGCAGCCACGAGACGTGGCTGGTTTTCCCTTCATAATCCGTGATTGTCTGTAGATCCTGCCACATACATCTTCTGTCTGAGCTGTTGAATTGTGACTCCACTTAGTCTCTGTACTGACGTTTTGCCTGTTTGATTGCCTTATGGAGGGAATAACTCCACTGTTTGATTGCCTTACGGAGGGAATAACTCCACTGTTTGATTGCCTTATGGAGGGAATAACTCCACTGTTTGTCCTCAACCATATTTCTAGTCACCTAGCTGCGGTTACAACACGTAGCACGCAGACAGAGCAATAACACAAAAAGCAACAAAACTAAATACATAAAACAACAGTGTTTCCACCTCACAAGCTACAGACAACATGGAACGTGGCAATACACAGCTAGAGATTATGTTCACTGGTCTGATTGGCCTTCAGCCATGTCTTTATGTTCACTGGTCTGATTGGCCTTCAGCCATGTCTTTATGTTCACTGGTCTGATTGGCCTTCAGCCATGTCTTTATGTTCACTGGTCTGATTGGCCTTCAGCCATGTCTTTATGTTCACTGGTCTGATTGGCCTTCAGCCATGTCTTTATGTTCACTGGTCTGATTGGCCTTTAGCCATGTCTTTATGTTCACTGGTCTGATTGGCCTTCAGCCATGTCTTTATGTTCACTGGTCTGATTGGCCTTCAGCCATGTCTTTATGTTCACTGGTCTGATTGGCCTTCAGCCATGTCTTTATGTTCACTGGTCTGATTGGCCTTCAGCCATGTCTTTATGTTATTTGTGAAGGTGTGATAGGTGGAGCAGTTGTGTGTGTGTCTGATGGCAGTGTGCTCCAGACATGGGAAGCTCTCCCAGAGAAAGCAGATTGACTAAAGGTGCTTTTCCTTAAGGGAACTACACAGTCACCTCTCATGGTGCTTTTCCTTAAGGGAACTATACAGTCACCTCTCATGGTGCTTTTCCTTAAGGGAACTATACAGTCACCTCTCATGGCAGACCTTGTGGATCTGCTGCCGTGGGTTTGGGTTTTCTGTTTAACCAAATTACTAAGTGGAGGGGGAGCCAGGCCATTTAGGATCTTAAATACAAGACATGCGTCGGTGTATTGCAGAAGATTTTCCCAACTCAGGAGCTCATGCTTTCTGAGGATGTAACAGTGGTGATGGCTATTGGGCTTTCTATCAAACACTTAGAGAGCCTGTTTGTTGACAGACTGAATGGGTTTTAATGTTGTACAGCAAGCTTGGGCCCAACTAGTCAAGCAGTATGTTATGTATCATAGACTTGAAGTACAGTTTTGCTACCTCTGTATTTTGTATGAATCGGAAATTAGCTAGGTTGAATTTGGTTATTTGAGTTACCTTTCACCTGCTTTTTAAAAAGAGAGGTTGGAAACAAGTATGATGCCAAGGTACTTAAAATCAGATACCACCTGGAGCTCCTCCCCTGACTCGTAGACATCTGGTTCTGCAGCATCAGTTGCCCTCTTTGTGAAGAAAATGCAGACTGTTTTTTTCACATTGAGATGCAAACATGAGTCACTGAGCCACTTTGTAACCTGGACCATTACAGTAGTGAGTCACTTTGTAACCTGGACCATTACAGCAGTGAGTCACTTTGTAACCTGGACCATTACAGTAGTGAGTCACTGAGTCACTTTGTAACCTGGACCATTACAGTAGTGAGTCACTTTGTAACCTGGACCATTACAGCAGTGAGTCACTTTGTAACCTGGACCATTACAGTAGTGAGTCACTGAGTCACTTTGTAACCTGGACCATTACAGTAGTGAGTCACTGAGCCACTTTGTAACCTGGACCATTACAGTAGTGAGTCACTGAGCCACTTTGTAACCTGGACCATTACAGTAGTGAGTCACTGAGTCACTTTGTAACCTGGACCATTACAGTAGTGAGTCACTGAGCCACTTTGTAACCTGGACCATTACAGTAGTGAGTCACTGAGTCACTTTGTAACCTGGACCATTACAGTAGTGAGTCACTGAGTCACTTTGTAACCTGGACCATTACAGTAGTGAGTCACTGAGTCACTTTGTAACCTGGACCATTCCAGAGCGACTTACAGTTAGTGCATTCATATTTTTTTTCTTTCATACTGGCCCCCCTTGGGAATCGAACCCACAACCCTGCTCTACCAACTGAACTACCTCCCTGCCGGCCATTCCCTCCCCTACCCTGGACGACGCTGGGCCAATTGTGCGCCGCCCCATGGGTCTCCCGGTCGCGGCCGGCTACGACAGAGCCTGGATTCAAACCAGGATCTCTAGTGGCACAGCTAGCACTGCGATGCAGTGCCTTAGACCAGGGCCTTAGACCACTGCCTTAGACCAGGGCCTTAGACCAGGGCCTTAGACCAGGGCCTTAGACCAGGGCCTTAGACCAGGGCCTTAGACCAGGGCCTTAGACCAGGGCCTTAGACCAGGGCCTTAGACCAGGGCCTTAGACCAGGGCCTTAGACCACTGCCTTAGACCACTGCCTTAGACCACTGCCTTAGACCACGGCCTTAGACCAGGGCCTTAGACCAGGGCCTTAGACCAGGGCCTTAGACCAGGGCCTTAGACCACTGCCTTAGACCAGGGCCTTAGACCAGGGCCTTAGACCACTGCCTTAGACCAGGGCCTTAGACCAGGGCCTTAGACCAGGGCCTTAGACCAGGGCCTTAGACCAGGGCCTTAGACCAGGGCCTTAGACCAGGGCCTTAGACCACTGCCTTAGACCAGGGCCTTAGGGCCTAGACCAGGGCCTTAGACCAGGGCCTTAGACCAGGGCCTTAGACCACGGCCTTAGACCAGGGCCTTAGACCAGGGCCTTAGACCAGGGCCTTAGACCACTGCCTTAGACCAGGGCCTTAGACCAGGGCCTTAGACCACTGCCTTAGACCACTGCCTTAGACCACTGCCTTAGACCACTGCCTTAGACCAGGGCCTTAGACCACTGCCTTAGACCAGGGCCTTAGACCACTGCCTTAGACCACTGCCTTAGACCAGGGCCTTAGACCAGGGCCTTAGACCACTGCCTTAGACCAGGGCCTTAGACCAGGGCCTTAGACCAGGGCCTTAGACCAGGGCCTTAGACCAGGGCCTTAGACCACTGCCTTAGACCAGGGCCTTAGACCAGGGCCTTAGACCAGGGCCTTAGACCAGGGCCTTAGACCAGGGCCTTAGACCAGGGCCTTAGACCAGGGCCTTAGACCACTGCCTTAGACCAGGGCCTTAGACCAGGGCCTTAGACCACTGCCTTAGACCAGGGCCTTAGACCAGGGCCTTAGACCAGGGCCTTAGACCAGTGCCTTAGACCACTGCCTTAGACCAGGGCCTTAGACCAGGGCCTTAGACCAGGGCCTTAGACCAGGGCCTTAGACCAGGGCCTTAGACCAGGGCCTTAGACCACTGCCTTAGACCAGGGCCTTAGACCAGGGCCTTAGACCAGGGCCTTAGACCAGGGCCTTAGACCAGGGCCTTAGACCAGGGCCTTAGACCAGGGCCTTAGACCAGGGCCTTAGACCAGGGCCTTAGACCAGGGCCTTAGACCAGGGCCTTAGACCAGGGCCTTAGACCACTGCGCCACTCGGGAGGTTAGCCATGTCTTATCCTCTGTATCATCTGCATACATTTGAACTTCAGACCCAGTGCAGACAGAAGGCAGATCATTAATGGACAGGCTGAACAGGAGGGGCCCCAGTATTGACCCTTGGGGCACGCCCACATCATAGCTGAGAGTGGGTGACAGCTCATTGCTCACTCTGACACACTGGGTTCTGCCTTCAAGGTATGATTTCATCCATCTCAAGGCATCGGGGGAAAACTTGAACTTGGACAGTTTTGTGATGAGAACCCCATGGTTAACAGTATCAAAAGCTTTCCTTAGGTCTAGAAATACAGCCCCAATCCCCAGCTACAATAAATGCGGCCTCAGGATATATGTGGTTTCCAGTTTGCATAAAGTCCAGTGTAGTTCGAGGGCTGTTGTGGTATCGGCTTGAGGGGGAATATATACGGCTGTGACTACAACCGAAGAGAATTCTCTTGTGAGGTAATACGGTCTGCATTTGATTGCGAGGTATTCTAGGTCGGGTGAACAAAAGGACTTGAGTTTCTGTACGTTATCACAATCACACCATGAGTAGTTAATCATGAAACATACACCACCGCCCTTCTTCTTCCCGGAGAGTTATTTATTCCTGTCTGTGCGATGTACTGAGAACCCAGCTGGCTGTATGGACGGGGACAGTATATCCGGAGAGAGCCATGTTTCCGTGAAACAGAGTATGTTACAGGCCCTGATGTCTCTCTAGAGGAGATCCTCGCCCTGAGCTCGTGTACTTTATTATCCAGAGACTGAACATTAGTGAGTAATATACTGGGAAGCGGTGGATGGTGTGCACGCCTCCTGAGTCGGACTAGAAGTCCACTCCAAATAGCTCTTCTCCGCCGGCGCCATCTTGGAGCAGCCTCTGGGATAAGTTAAATTGCCCTGGGGGGTACAAACAAAGGATCCAATTCGGGAAAGTCATATTCCTGGTCGTAATGCTGGTGAGTTACCACCGCTCTGATATCCCAAAGTTATTTCTGGCTGTATGTAATAACACAAAAAACATTCTGGCCTGATAATGTACGAAATAACACACAAAAAAACAAAATACTGCAAAGTTGCTTAGCAGCTAGAAGCAGAGTTGCCATGTCTGTCGGAGCCATCTTGCACTCAAAGATTATGGAAATATGTCCATTAAATAGAAAATTACATCAGAAAAACAATAGTCCAAACCCCCTGTCTCTACCATATATGGTTAAAAAGTTACCGACCATTTACTCTGATAATTTAGCATGTTTAGAGTGAATGGGATGTCATCACAGGCATGATCAAAAAGTGTTCACTGCTGAATAGAACTCTGTGGAGCTCCTCCGCGACAGAACCGAACTAACTTCGAACGACAAGCGTGGAAACATGGGCTTTTTGTAAATGAAATCCACTGAATACATAACTAAATAGTGACTAAAGATATATTTATTCACAAAGCTAACAGACTGAACTTCAATATCCACCCTCTGCGAAGACAATCTGTTCCTGTCTTCATTGTGTATTTCTGAGTCTTTCCCTTTAAATCGCCATAGAAACGGCCCCTTGATTGATTGCGGTTACAGGCAATGGAAGCCAAGGATCTGGAGGTGAAAATGACTACGGTACCAAGTTAATTTTGATTGGTCCAACCTGCGGAAACACCTCCAGATGGTACCACCTCACAACACCAAATATGGAAGATACAACCAAGTGCATCGCAGTCTAAACTAGCAACGGTCACAGGACATTAACGTTCTTATTTCATCAACACTGTCAAGTACATGAAGGTTATAATATTGTAGAGAACAATCTAATGAATCATTCTATGTTATTTATAATGACATAGGGCAAAGAAAACGACGTTTTGACATTAATTTCGTAGCACCCTCTTGAATTTCCCCGTGTTTCTCTACATTGTACAGCAGTGCACTACAACATAGTTAGCTAACTCTTGTCTTGCTTATTGTGTAGAAGAGGATAGAAAAATACCTGTATGCCTATGGATGTGTATCGAGCTATGTAGGCGATCTGTGAATGGACCCTAAAGCGTTTTTCGTATAAATATTAGTTCAGAACAGTGGTTTAAATTGCTTCCACCGGTTAATCATGAATCCCCAAGAAATAGCAGAAAATGACTTACACACATATCACTTTAATGTCAATATTATAATGTCAATGTTAGCTAGTTATGAACTTCAGCAATCATAGACGGATGTATTGACTTCAAGACACTGAACGGCATCAGTGAAGCCTATAGACTGAGTAGAATATAATACACACACAAAAAAATTATGCCCGCATGACTGTAAATCGCTTTGGGTAAAAGCTTCTGCTAAATGGCATATTATTATTATTATGTAACTTTATTGTGCCAAGGATGCAAATCCTGAGCACCATCCGCGGGGGACTCACAGCCAATGTCAATGTGTTGACAGAGTTCTGCTTGAGTTGCGCTGACAATTCTTCAAGTATGAAAACCAGTGGTCCAAAACTGCTGTGCCTACGCGTACACGTGTTGGACTATGATAAAAAAAACATTTATGCAGTTCAGAAAAACTCAAAGTATGCGTCTTAGAAATAAGTTTCCACATACAAACTGTATATATCCTAACTCGGAATCAAATAAAGTTAGTCTAAGCACAAATAACAGTCACTGTGGTAGACCGTTTATTTTCATTGGCGATTCTCTGTATTTATCAAAAGTCCCATCAGATAGCCTTATTTCAGATGTGTCATGTAAACAGGATTATTAGGGAAATCGTTCTTCCTGCAAAACATGTAAACGTTTTAAACGAACTATTATATTAATCTGACTATCCACAATAATCGTATTATGTGAGACAACAATCTCAGCCAGCCAAGTTAACAACCAGTTGGCATATTTGCCACTCTGGCAAGACAGCTAGCTAACTCTAACGTTAGCAATCTAGACAGCTAGCTTGCCAAGTAAGCATGGCTAGCTATGAAGTTAGCTAATCAAGATGCTATTTTTCAGCATTCACAACGTTACAAGGGATATTTAATTATCAGGACGTGCCTCTATTCCCATGAGTTGAGGTCAGAAATGTTTTTTGCTAACCTACCCAGCTAGCTAGTTAGCGAAGCAATTCAAGATGCAGACATGAACATCGCAGATCCCTCTGGGTCTTACCTGGTTAACTGATCGGTCGTACCTGTCCCTTTTTTTTTGCTTGATGAAATCACCATGTACAGCAAAGATGATTTGAAACGCCCGTGTAGATGGTTGGTGACTAGGACCAAAACCTAGCTAGCTAAGGTAACCTTGCACAACTTGTCTAGCTGACTATAATCATAATACCAACCTCGTTGGAAAAAGCCAGCTTTCCCGTTTCCAGCATGACAAAGCTCCAGACACAGAGATAGCTCCTCGAGTTGCTCCCAGTGTTCACGATGCTCAATGCTCCCATTGGTCGTTTGATGGAAATTGTTTTTTTTCATTGGACAGTGGCAGTGTCAATCAAACCGGTCCCCCACAACAGTGGTTGGCTGCCTATCAAAATGTTTACCGCATCCCATTGGGTGAGTTCGTCTTACATGGCCCGGTGCCCCGGGTAAGCGGGGTTGAAACATCCATTCGCCCGGTGCCCCGGGTAGGCGGGGTTTAAACATCCATTCGCCCGGGGCACCGGGCCATGCAAAACGAATGGTCCTTCCTGTCCGGGATCCTTGGGACATCCCTCTCTACCCCATTGAAGTTGGAATTTAAAATTGATATGGTAAGGGTTAGGGTTGGGACATCCCAATGATCTCAGATAGCACTAACCCAAAACGAACTCACCCATCGATACAAAATGTTTGTTTTTCCCATGACACAAATCAAGATGTCTCTCAGATAAAGTCTGTGTATTTGTATCGCCATATGTAATAATAATAATAATATGCCATTTAGCAGACGCTTTTATCCAAAGCGACTTACAGTCATGCATGCATTATTTTTTATTTTTTTGTGTATGGGTGGTCCCGGGGATCGAACCCACTACCTTGGCGTTACAAGCGCCGTGCTCTACCAGCTGAGCTACAGAGAACCACGCTCTCATATAGAGTGTCTCATTGTACGGCTAAATGTAGCACCAGCATCTATTAGCCTATTCTTTTCCATTAACAGCATTATTTCCCTGGAAGAAAATAATCAATGATTAATCAATCAATCTATGTAATTGGCAGGTTGTCCAACTATAGCGGGTTAGCCTACTGCTGTAAAAGAGGACATTATTTGACCCCCATGACATTCTTCAATGGCCACTGTATTTACCAGAATAGACTGGTATGCCTTTCCTGCAGGGCTACTGGTCACAGTGGTATTTCTATAAAGGTTCTCTATTCAACACTGGTGGAGGTTGTCTGCATACCTGCAACGCTTGGCAAGCACTTTTACATTTGCCTTTACCTCCTGAGGCATTGAGAAAAAACATTTACAAATCAACATTTACACGTTTATTCATGATCTAGGCCTATGTCAAATCAAATCAAAAATCAGGTCAAATGTATGTTGTGTGAGGGTCTTGATGAGGCCGCAGCGACCCCCGCAAAAAAAGAAAGAAAGCCCAATAGGACAGGGAAGGAACAAAGACTTCGGTCAGTGTTTCCTGTGCCGCCCTTAATAATGGTGAACGTGAACCTGTAGAATGTATGGAATCACCCCCAACCTCGTGTGTAGGTGAGAGCTCTGTACCGGGAGGTCCCTGGCTTGCTGTGCACTGCCCTTGCTGTTCTAGTCGTTTGTGAGAGTAGCCATCGTGTGACCTTGCCGTTCAGAAAAAGTTTAGAGTTTTTCCTGAGAAGGTATGTTTGTTTCTGTTTATTTATTTGACAATATTCAAAATGTTTGATTATTTTGTGTTGTTTATTTTATTTATTTTATTTATTTTATTTATTTTACCTTTATTTAACTAGGCAAGTCAGTTAAGAACAAATTCTTATTTACAATGACGGCCTACACCTTGTTAAAGGAAAATTCCACCTAAAACCACTAATTCCTTTAATTTACAGTGTTAAATAAAACGAATGTGAGAACAATATTTTTTTGTGAACAAATCTTTCATTTTGGCGTTATAATAAGGTTGTTAGCAACATGGAAAATCGTTGTGGAAATCTGTTGCATCTCAAGTCCACTACAAAATCCACAATGCAGTGCTCTCTATGGGCTAGCTAGCAAACGTAGCTACACACACTAATACCAAAGAAAATATCAGCATGTAAAATCACCTAAACAAACTGCATTATCAATTTAGGAGTCTACAATCTCAACATGTTCAACCTGGAGATCGATAAACTTGTTGACCAATCAGGACCTGAATATGACTGCACATCACATAATAATCTAACCTTCATTCATTTTAGTCATTTAGCAGATGCTCTTATCCAGAGCGATTTACAGGAGCAATTACGGTTAAGTGCCTTGCTCAAGGGCACATCAACAGCCTAGTCGGCTCGGGGATTAGAACCAGCGACCTTTCGGTTACTGGCACAACGCTCTTAACCACTAAGCTACCTGCCGCCCAGGTAGTTATTACACATTGATTACACTATCACTAGTATTTCATATGTCACAGTGATTCACCAATACGTATGCTATGACGCTGGTAAAGTTTTGTCTCCTGCACCTGCCGCTGCCACACGAGCGCCGGCACTTCCCCAAGCGCTGTAAAATACCCCGTATTTATAACACAGTTCTTATTTGATTAATGATGGTCGGACCCACCTATGTGAAGCTAGCCACAATACGGATTAGCCACAATAGTGGAATTTGCTGTTCGCCTCAAAATAAAAGTTCCTCTTTGAAAGTGACGCAAATGAATACAAATACCCACAACCCTGGCGTTGCAAGCGCCATGCTCTACCAACTGAGCTACAGGGAGGCGGCAGTGCCACTGTCTCGTAGCTCTTATTGTGGAATTTGACTGTGGGAAAGTCCTCCTCATAGTTATCAGACTCCAAAACATCCAGGTTGTATTGTTTTTCCTCTGGAATAGTGTTCAATACACATAGTAGGGTGACTGGTACATTACATGTGGCTCAATTCACAGTGGTTTCAGAGTCCCGCAATAAGAGCTACGACGCTAATGTTCTCTGGGTGTCACTGAATAGACTGATACTCCATGTCATTGATTCACAATCCATAGGTTAGGCTGTACAGTGCAATAAGTATGCCCCCAATGCAATTCTAAAGTCTAATACATCCACAGTGATTTCAACAGATTAATCTATGTGTAATAACTACGTAAAAAATGTATGAACGTGTTAAATTGTTATGTGACGTGCAGTCATATTTCAGGTCCTGATTGGTCAACAAGTATCTTTTTTGACACACAAAGACCCAAATGGCGTTCCATTCGCAAAGGCCCAAACAGCATTCCATAATTCTGGGACAAGTAGCGCTCTCCTTCAAGGAGTGAATGGGAGTCTATTGGGCGCTAGCTCAAAAAAATCATCATTAGCATGAATTTCGTCAACTAGAAGTACAACATTGCAAATCTTTTCCGAGATGTGAGATAATTAACTTGTTATCTGTAATATCGTATAGCTTTGGAATCGTGACATTACGTACTTTCGAGAAAAATAGGCACGTTTCTCGACTTTAAGGGATTGTGCGACGATTAGCTTAGCAACCGCTTGACACAGCATGACAACGTGAACGCGATTGGTCGACAGTCTGCTGGGTGGGGCGTTAAGCGTTCCTCCATTCATTGGATTCCTTCCTGGATTCTTCCTTCTAAAATATCTCTGGCAACGGCAACATGCATCGCAAAATCAAATCAAATCAAATTGTATTTGTCACATGCGCCGAATACAACAGGTAGACCTTACAGTGAAATGCATACTTACAAGCCCTTAACCAACAACGCAGTTAAGAAAGAATAAAAATCACAAAAAAATACATATAAAATAATACGAAATAAAAGTAACAAATAATTAAAGAGCAGCAGTAAAAATAACAATAGCGAGGCTATATACAGGGGGTACCGGTACCGAGTCAATGTGCGGGGACACCGGTTAGTCAAGGTAATATGTACATGAAGGTAGAGTTATTAAAGTGACTATGCAGAGATAATAAACAGAGTAGCAGCAGCGTAAAAGAGGGGTGGGGGGGACAATGCAAATAGTCCGGGTAGCCATGATTAGCTGTTCAGGAGTCTTATGGCTTGGGGGTAGAAGCTGTTAAGAATCCTCTTGGACCTAGACTTGGCGCTCCAGTACCGCTTGCCGTGCGGTAGCAGAGAGAACAGTCTATGACTAGGGTGGCTGGAGTCTTTGACAATTTTTAGGGCCTTCCTCTGACACCGCCTGGTATAGAGGTCTTGGATGGCAGGAAGCTTGGCCCCAGTGATGTACTGGGCCGTACGCACTACCCTCTGTAGTGCCTTGCGGTCGGAGGCCAAGCAGTTGCCATACCAGGCAGTGATGCAACCAGTCATCAACCAGTCGATTGTGCAGCTGTAGAACCTTTTGACGATCTGAGGACCCATGCCAAATCTTTTCAGTCTCCTTAGGGGGAATAGGTTTTGTCGTGCCCTCTTCACGACTGTCTTGGTGTGCTGATAGTGGACACCAAGGAACTTGAAGCTCTCAACCTGCTCCACTACAGCCCCGTCGATGAGAATTGGGGGCGTGCTCGGTCCTCTTCTTTTTCCTGTAGTCCACAATCATCTCCTTTGTCTTGATCACGTTGAGGGAGAGGTTGTTGTCCTGGCACCACATGGCCAGGTCTCTGACCTCCTCCCTATAGGCTGTCTCGTCGTTGTCGGTGATCAGGCCTACCACTGTTGTGTCATCGACAAACTTAATGATGATGTTGGAGTCGTGCCTGGCTATGCAGTCATGAGTGAACAGGGAGTACAGGAGGAAACTGAGCACGCACCCCTGAGGGGCCCCGTGTTGAGGATCAGTGTGGCAACCTACCCTTACCACTTGGGGGCGGCCCGTCAGGAAGTCCAGGATCCAGTTGCAGAGGGTGTTTAGTCCCAGGGTCCTTAGCTTAGTGATGAGCTTTGAGGGCACTATGGTGTTGAACGCTGAGCTGTAGTCAATGATTAGCTATCTCACGTTGGTGTTCCTCTTGTCCAGGTGGGAAAGGGCAGTGTGGAGTGCAATAGAGATTGCATCATATGTGGAGGTATGCAAATTGGAGTGGGTCTAGGGTTTCTGGGAGAATGGTGTTGATGTGAGCTATGACCAGCCTTTCAAAGCACTTCATGGCTACAGACGTGAGTGCTACGGGTCGGTAGTCATTTAGGCAGGTTACCTTAGTGTTCTTGGGCACAGGGACTATGGTGGTCTGCTTGAAACATTTTATTTATTTAATTTTTAGGTCATTTAGCAGACGCTCTTATCCAGAGCGACTTACAGGATCAATTAGGGTTAAGTGCCTTGCTCAAGGGCACATCAACAGATTTTTCACCTAGTCGGCTCGGGGATTAGAACCAGCGACCTTTCGGTTACTGGCGCAACGCTCTTAACCACTAAGCTACCTGCCGACCCATGTTGGTATTACAGACAGACAGGGAGAGGTTGAAAATGTCAGTGAAGACACTTGCAAGTTGGTCAGCACATGCTCGGAGTACACGTCCTGGTAATCCGTCTGGCCCTGCGGCCTTGTGAATGTTGACCTGTTTAAAGGTCTTACTCACATCAGCTACGGAGAGCGTGATAACACAGCCATCCGGAACAGCTGATGCTCTCATGCATGTTTCAGTGTTACTTGCCTCGAAGCGAGCATAGAAGTAATTTAGCTCGTCTGGTAGGCTCGTGTCACTGGGCAGCTTGCGTCTATGCTACCCTTTGTAGTAGTGTTTGCAAGCCCTGCCACATCCGACGAGCGTCAGAGCAGGTGTAGTACGATTCAATCTTAGTCCTGTATTGACTCTTTGCCTGTTTGATGGTTCGTCGGAGGGCATAGCGGAATTTCTTATAAGCTTTCGGGTTAGTGTCCCGTTCCTTGAAAGTGGCATCTCTACCCTTTAGCTCAGTGCGGATGTTGCCTGTAATCCATGGCTTCTGGTTGGGGTATGTACGTACGGTCACTGTGGGGACAACGTTGTCGATGCACTTATTGATGAAGCCAGTGACTGATGTGATGTACTCCTCAATGCCATCAGAAAAATCCCGAAACATATTCCAGTCTGTGCTAGCAAAACAGTCCTGTAGCTTAGCATCTGCTTCATCTGACCACTTCCTTATTGACCAAGTCACTGGTGCTTCCTGCTTTAGTTTTTGCTTGTAAACAGGAATCAGGAGGATAGAATTATGGTCAGATTTGCCAAATGGAGGGCGAGGGAGAGCTTTGTATGCCTCTCTGTGTGTGGAGTAAAGGTGGTCTAGAGTTTTTTCCCTCTGGTTGCACATTTAACATGCTGGTAGAAATGAGGTAAAACGGATTTAAGTTTCCCTACATTAAAGTCCTGGGCCACTAGGAGTGCTGCCTCTGGATGAGCATTTTCCTGTTTGCTTACGGCCGTATACAGTTCATTGAGTGCGGTCTTAGTGCCAGCATAGGTTTGTGGTGGTAAATAGACAGCTACGAAGAATATAGATGAAAACTCTCTTGGTAGATAGTGTGGTCTACAGCTTATCATGAGATACTCTACCTCAGGGGAGCAAAACCTCGAGACTTCCTTAGATATCGTGCACCAGCTGTTGTTTACAAATATACACAGACCACCACCCCTTGTCTTACCAGAGGCTGCTGTTCTATCCTGCCGATACAGTGAATAACCCGCCAGCTGTATGTTATTCATGTATTCGTTCAGCCACGACTCGGTGAAACATAAGATATTATAGTTAATTAATGCCCCGTTGGTAGGATATTCCTGCCTGTAGTTCGTCCACTTTATTATCAAGCGATTGTAAGTTGGCCAATAGTATCGATAGCAAAGGCAGATTAGCCACTCGTCGCCGGCTCCTTACCAGGCACCCCGATCTCCTTCCGCGATATCTCCTTTTCTTTATACTGCGAATGACGGGGATGAGGGCCCTGTCGGGTGTCTGGAGAAAATCCCTCTCGTCCGAATCATAAAATAAAAATATTCGTCCAGTTCAAGGTGAGTAATCGCTGTTCTGATATCCAGAAGCTCTTTTCGGTCATAAGAGACGGTAGCATCAACATTATGTACAAAATAAATTACAAACAATGCGAAAAAACACATAAAATAGCACGGTTGATTAAGAGTCCATAAAACGGCAGCCATCCCCTCCGGCGCCATCACACACCCTTAACTAAAGAGGTAAAATGTGCTTATAATTACACATTTATCGAGGTAGGAATATCGCTAAAATATGATCAATGGCTCATTCGAGAGAGGACATTCTCCTGAGTTATGACATGGTTCAGTTTTGAAATCTGACATGTATGATAGACGTTTTCGCGATCTAAAAGTCATATTCCTATTAACTTCCATTGTAGTGAGAGAGACTTTATCGCAGTGCTACTTCATACTGGCCGGATTTCTGCCTGATTGAACGCCAATAACTCAGATACACATGAAATGACCCAGGGAATCGATAGAACATCACTCAACGAAGCACAAAAACAATATAACATTCAAAATAGGTGATTGGTCTAGTTATGTAAGGGCTAAATGGGATTGGATGTATGTTTTAAAGAAACGCCCCTCAAGATTAGAGTGGAGCTGAATGGAGAGAGAACGTTCGCTGCTGAGTTTTTAAAAACTGTAAAAAGAGTAGCATGATAGTGATAGCATGATAGTGATAGCATGATAGTGATAGCATGATAGTGCTGTTTGATGTATAATGTTGTCAACAGAGTTATGTTGCTGTTAATCCTTCACTATTGCAGAATACATCATTTTGATAGCATGTTCTACAGTTGATTTAACCCACATTTGCATTAGTCTCCTCATTTGGTGATTGGTATTTAGGCCGTGACAACGATAAGACAGCAGACAGACCTACAGGATGTTTTACAGGAAGTTCGGGGACCTGATGTGTACAGTGAGGGGAAAAAAGTATTTGATCCCCTGCTGATTTTGTACGTTTTCCCACTGACAAAGACATGATCAGTCTATAATTTTAATGGTAGGTTTATTTGAACAGTGAGAGACAGAAAAACAACAAAATAATCCAGAAAAACGCATGTCAAAAATGTTATAAATTGATTTTATATGTCCTGTTGCATCTCATCCTGTTGTATCATGACAGATCTACCTAATTTGATGAGCTGCATCTAGAAACACACAGCCGTTCCTGTTGCACCTCATCTTCCCTTCTTGCGTAGAGCCTGTGACAATAAAAGACAGATGTGACACCACACCATATCAAATACTCCAACAATACCTGTGTTTGGTCATCTCCTACTGTGGATACAAGTTAATGGTAGAACTTGTAATATGTGATTGACTGCTATGCAGTTTGCTGCGCCAAAACACCTGGAGTGATTTGGAAGGATTGTCTAGACTTCCATTCAGACGAGCATTACAACTAAGTAGAGTATAGTAGGTAGAATGTACTGAACTAGAATGGTAGAATGTACTGAACTAGAATGGTAGAATGTACTAAACTAGAATGGTAGAATGTACTGAACTAGAATGGTAGAATGTACTGAACTAGAATAGTAGAATGTACTGAACTAGAATAGTAGAATGTACTAAACTAGAATGGTAGAATGTACTGAACTAGAATGGTAGAATGTACTGAACTAGAATAGTAGAATGGGAGGATAATGGAATGGGAGGATACAACAGAGACCTTGACCTCTGAATGCTCCGCTGTGAATGGCCAACTGACATTGGTGCTGACCTGTTGTACCTGTGATTATTGTTTAACCCTGCTGGTCATCTATGAACGTTTGAACATCTTGAAGAACGATCTGGCCTTAATGGCCATGTACTCTTATAATCTCTACCAGCACAGCCAGAAGATGTTATGATTTAACTGGATAAGAACCCAAATGCAGACAAGTACTCGAAGCCAGAGAAGTTTTAACAGGTTTATTTACAATGTTCAAAGTCCAGGTTTCCAAATATAGGGGAAGAGCAAGTCCAGGTTACAGGGAGGGTAACAGATCCAGATCAGGGCCGGTGTGGTACCGTAATGTCCTAGTGTCCGTGATGAGTCCAAAAGAGAGGTCCGGTAGTGGAGAGCAGGATGGTGGTGGCAGGAGTGAAGCGGAGGCAGGAGTCAGGTTCCAAATATCTGTGGCACAGGAGAAAAAGTAAATAGAACAGACCAAAAACACAAAGAGCAAAAAATAACCAGGTTGAGTCGGCAGCGAGACTAACATGGTCGTCTTGACTATGATCTGACGATGAGTAGTAAGTTTGACCGGGTCTTAAAGGCTGAGGTGATTATGGTGAATGAGCTGCAGCTGGAACCCTGACTCCCGCACACCAGACTTCACTCCTGCAATCAAGGACAGACAGAGGGGAGAGAGAGAGCAGAGAGAGCTACCTAGCAGCAGTAGGCCTAACAGTACCCCCCCCTCTACGGACGCCACCTGGCGGCCGACGGGGTTTATCGGGATGTAACCTATGAAACTCTCGGACCAGAGCAGGATCCACAATGAAGCTCCTGGGCACCCAGGAACGTTCCTCGGGACCATACCCGCTCCCAATCCACCAGGTACTGGAAACCACGACCTCGGCGGCGAACATCCAGAAGTCGCCGGACAGTGTAGACCGGACCCCCACCCACGATCCTGGGCGGAGGAGGGGACGAGAGGGCGGGCACAGAGGGCTAACCGACACAGGCTTAATCTGGGAAACATGAAAGGTGGAATGAACCCGTAGGGAGGCAGGAAGCTGTAGCTTAACCGCGCAGGGGTTAACAATAGACAGTATCTTGAACGGTCCTATAAAACGAGGCGCCATCTTCTTAGACTCCACCTTCAATGGAAGGTCCCGTGACTTCAGCCATACCTCTTGACCAGGAGAGTAACCGGGAGCCTGGGACCGGTGACGGTTGGCTTGCCTCTGCATGTACGCCCGAAGCTCGGGACAGAGCTACCCTGGCCTTCCTCCAGACCTTGAAGCAGCGGCGCATGTGGGACTGCACCGAGGGTACCGCCAGTTCCCTCTCTTGGGAAGGGAACAGGGGAGGTTGATAACCCAGAGCACACAGAAATGGAGACAAACCAGAGGAAGCGTTAGTCAAGGTGTTATGAGCATATTCCACCCAGGGGAGCATGGAGCTCCATGACCCAGGGTTAGACCCAGTGACACAGCGAAGAGCGGTCTCCATCTCCTGGTTCGCTCTCTCGGCTTGCCCGTTGGTCTGGGGGTGATATCCAGAGGACAGGCTGGATGTAATGCCCAAAGCTTTACAGAAAGCTTTCCACACCTGGGAGACAAACTGGGGACCCCTGTCAGAGACAATATCCGTGGGTAGACCATGAGAGCGGAACACATGTTCAACCAAAATATCAGCCGTCTCTCTGGCAGTGGGCAGTTTAGGTAGGGCCAAAAAATGAGCGAACTTAGAAAAACGATCAATCACCGTAAGAATGACAGTCTTACCAGACGAGGGGGGAAGTCCAGTGACAAAATCCATAGCGATATGCGACCAGGGCCGGCTGGGTATAGGTAGAGGTCGTAGATGACCAGCGCTGGCCTGGGTGGAGTTTTTACTTCGTGCACATACCGTACAAGCAGCAATGAAGGCTCGAGTGTCCGCCTCCATCGTGGCCCACCAGAACTTCCGTCGCACAAAGTCAAGGGTCCGCGAAACTCCAGGGTGACAGGTAAGGGGAGACGAGTGAGCCCACTGAAGTACCTGGGAGCGAGCAGACTCAGGGACAAACATCCGGTTAGGAGGACCCCTCCCAGGGTCAGCTTGATGATGTTGAGCCTGTCTAACAATCCCCTCGATGTCACATGTGATGACTGCAATACTGCAGGTAGGAGGCAAAATGGGTTCAGGGTTACTACCAGTATCAACAGCCGAATGAACACAAGACAGGGCGTCAGGCTTGACGTTGCGTGACCCAGGACGGTAAGACAGAGAAAAAATTGAATCTCCCAAAAAAATAGTGCCCACCTGGCTTGACGGGGGTTGAGCTGCTTCGCTGACTGGAGGTAAGCCAGATTCTTATGATCCGTCCAAACGATGAAGGGTTGTTCCGCCCCCTCCAACCAATGTCGCCACTCCTCGAGAGCCAGCTTAACGGCGAGCAGTTCACGATTGCCAACATCATAATTCCTCTCTGCCTGAGAAAGTTTCCTTGAGAGAAAAGCACAGGGATGCAGTTTGTTATCTTCAGGAGAACGTTGTGACAACACTGCACCTACCCCAGTGTCGGATGCATCCACCTCCACGACAAACTGGCGGTCGGGGTCCGGCTGCATCAGAATGGGAGCCGAGGCGAAGCGATGTTTCAGTTCTTCGAACGCTGATTCGGGCCCCTTCATTCCAAGCGAACGGTCGTGAGATGGAGGTGAGAGCGGTGAGTGGCGCCGCAATGCGGCTGTAGTCCTTGATGAACCTCCTATAGAAGTTCGCAAACCCCAGGAATCGTTGAAGTTGTTTTGCGGGTAGAGGGAGCTGGCCAGTCCGTGACAGCAGAGATCTTAGCTGGGTCCATCCGCAACTCCCCTGAGCTATGATGTAACCCAAAAAAGAGGTCTCAGACACATGAAATTCACATTTCTCCATCTTCACAAACAGTTTGTTCTCCAACAACCTTTGCAACACCTGGCGCACATGCAGTTCATGTTCCTGGGAGGACTCTGAGAAAATCAAGATATCATCCAGATAGACAAAAACAAACCGATTCAACATGTCCCGAAGGACATCATTGACTAGTGCCTGAAAAACAGCAGGGGCATTGGACAACCCAAAAGGCATAACCAGATACTCAAAATGTCCCAAGGGTGTGTTGAAGGCAGTCTTCCATTCATCACCCTTACGAATGCGCACCAGGTGATACGCATTTCGTAGATCCAGTTTCGTAAAGATGGTAGCACCATGAAGGAGGGGACCAAGCAGAATTAATCAAAGGCAGAGAATACTTGTTCTTAATGGTGATGTTGTTAAGACCACGGTAATCAATACAGGGTCTGAGGGTCTTATCCTTCTTAGCAACAAAAAAGAATCCCGCTCCTACAGGTGACGAGGAAGGACGCATAATACCTGCCGCCAAGGAGTCCCGAATGTAGTTCTCCATAGCCTCCGTCTCCGGCCGGGAGAGATTGTACAGGCGACTGCTGGGGAGCGGGGCTCCTGGCTGGAGGTCAATGGCGCAGTCGTAAGGCCGGTGAGGAGGAAGAGAAGTAGCTCTGTGTTTGCAGAAAACGGATGCCAGGTCATGATACACGTCAGGGACAGCAGAGAGATCCATGGACTCCAGTGGAGGTTGAGGCACAGTACTGGCAGGAGTCTGAGCAGAACACAAACAATTCACATGACAAAATGTGCTCCATGAAACAATGTTACCTGTCACCCAATCAATGTGTGGATTGTGTCTTATGAGCCAGGGGATACCAAGGACCAGGTGTGTCTGTGGGCAGTCGATAATATGGAATTGAATGTTCTCCTGATGATTTCCCGACACTCTAAGACAAACAGGAACAGTTTGATGGGTAATACGGGTCAACAATTGTCCATTTAGACCCTTAGCCTGCAGCGGACAGTCCATAGGAACAGTCTCCAAATCCATTTGTTGAGCCCACTCTCTATCCAAAAAGCTTTCGTCGGCACCAGAGTCAATCAGCGCACTAACAGAGAAATTCTGGGACTGCCACTGGAGGGATGCCTGGAGCAGAATGCGGGGAGAAGAGGAAGAATCCGCTGCTCGGCTCACCAAAACTTCTCCCATTAATGATGAGCCGGCCCTTTTCCCGGACGAACTGGGCAGGAAGGAACGAAATGACCAGCTTCTCCACAATACAGGCAGACCCGAGCCTGAATACGACGTGCACGCTCCTCTGAGGACAACCGTGCCGACCCACCTCCATGGCTTCGGGTTCAGTGCTCCTCGTATCGACTTCGGGAAGACACGGCTTTCTCCGTAGGGAAGATGCAGGGAGGAGTTTGTTGATGACAGACAGGTTGCTTGGAACTAACACTCCTCTCCCGGCGGCGCTCCCGAATCCGATTATCCAACCTGATAGTGAGTGAAATAAGATTATCCAGCGTAGCCGATTCATCATATGACACCAATTCATCTTTTAAAGTCTCAGACAAAGCATTGATGAACACTCCTTGTAATGCCTCGTCATTCCAACCACTCACTGCTGCTAAAGTCCGAAACTCCACTGCCATCTCCGCCACACTACGAGCCCCCTGTCGAAGAGAAAACAACCGTTTCGCAGCCTCCTTGCCTCGTACGGGGTGGTCAAAAACCTTCCTCATCTCCGTGGTGAAGGCAACGTAAAGCGTTGCAAATGTCCGACTGACTCTCCCAGACCGCGGATCCCCAGGCACGAGCGGAACCGCTAGTAGAGTTAATAAGGTAGGCAATACGGGCTCTTTCTGAGGCGTAGGTGAGGGGCTGTTGTTCAAACACTAACGAGCATTGAGTCAAAAAATCGCCACAGGTTCCCATGTTCCCGTCATAGCGCTCTGGAGCAGGAACAAAAGGCTCTCTGATCTGGGCTGAAGGGGTAGTAAGGGCAGACACTTGATTGGTGAGTAATTGAACCTGATTAAGCAGCACCTGACTGTCCTCAGCAATCGTCTTAAACAGGGTATCATGTTGGCCAAGTAAAATGCCCTGATTGGCTATGGCAGTCCAAATTTCAGTGCACTCTGGGGTGGTATCCGAGCTACTGTCTGCTGGGTTCATGTTGGGTCAGATCATACTGTTATGATTTAACTGGATAAGAACCCAAATGCAGACAAGTACTCGAAGCCAGAGAAGTTTTAACAGGTTTATTTACAATGTTCAAAGTCCAGGTTTCCAAATATAGGGGAAGAGCAAGTCCAGGTTACAGGGAGGGTAACAGATCCAGATCAGGGCAGGTGTGGTACCGTAATGTCCTAGTGTCCGTGATGAGTCCAAAAGAGAGGTCCGGTAGTGGAGAGCAGGATGGTGGTGGCAGGAGTGAAGCGGAGGCAGGAGTCAGGTTCCAAATATCTGTGGCACAGGAGAAAAAGTAAATAGAACAGACCAAAAACACAAAGAGCAAAAAATAACCAGGTTGAGTCGGCAGCGAGACTAACATGGTCGTCTTGACTATGATCTGACGATGAGTAGTAAGTTTGACCGGGTCTTAAAGGCTGAGGTGATTATGGTGAATGAGCTGCAGCTGGAACCCTGACTCCCGCACACCAGACTTCACTCCTGCAATCAAGGACAGACAGAGGGGAGAGAGAGAGCAGAGAGAGCTACCTAGCAGCAGTAGGCCTAACAGAAGAGGACTGGCCACCCCTCAGAGCCTGGTTCCTCTCTAGGTTTCTGCCTTTCTAGGGAGTTTTTCCTAGCCACCGTGCTTCTACATCTGCATTGCTGCTGTTTGGGGTTTTAGGCTGGGTTTCTGTATAGCACTTTGTGACATCTGCTTTGTAAATGCATTTGATTGAATTTCAGTGAAATAAAATATTTCATACGCCACCTGGTGGACATATCCTAAAGATAACATTTTCTTTAGTAGCACTATACACAAAATCACCTTGGAGCTGCTCAAGCCTTTTAATTTCATCCTTATTATCTTGATATTAACCTGTGTTTACCTGGGGGAGAATAATACTGAGACTGATTATATTGCTTTAAATGTTTACCTGGGGGAGAATAATACTGAGACTGATTATATTGCTTTAAATGTTTACCTGGGGGAGAATAATACTGAGACTGATTATATTGCTTTAAATGTTTACCTGGGGGAGAATAATACTGAGACTGATTATATTGCTTTAAATGTTTACCTGGGGGAGAATAATACTGAGACTGATTATATTGCTTTAAATGTTTACCTGGGGGAGAATAATACTGAGACTGATTATATTGCTTTAAATGTTTACCTGGGGGAGAATAATACTGAGACTGATTACAGTATAGAGGAGAGGAGAGGAGGCAGCATGGAGAGAGAGGAGAGGGAGGCAGCGAGGGGAGAGGAGAGGAGAGGGAGGCAGCATGGAGAGAGAGGAGAGGGAGGCAGCATGGAGAGAGAGGAGAGAGGCAGCATGGAGAGAGAGGAGAGGAGCATGGAGCGAGAGGAGAGGGAGGCAGCATGGGGAGAGAGAGGAGAGAGAGGAGGCATGGAGAGAGAGGAGAGGGAGGCAGCATGGAGCGAGAGGAGAGGGAGGCAGTGAGGGGAGAGGAGAGGAGAGGAGAGGAGGCAGCATGGAGAGAGAGGAGAGGGAGGCAGCGAGGGGAGAGGAGAGGGAGGCAGCATGGAGAGAGGAGAGGAGGCAGCATGGAGAGAGAGGAGAGGGAGGCAGCGAGGGGAGAGGAGAGGAGAGGAGGCAGCATGGAGAGAGAGGAGAGGGAGGCAGCATGGAGAGAGAGGAGAGGGAGGCAGCATGGAGAGAGAGGAGAGGGAGGCAGCATGGAGCGAGAGGAGAGGAGGCAGCATGGAGAGAGAGAGAGAGGAGGCAGCATGGAGAGAGAGGAGAGGGAGGCAGCATGGAGCGAGAGGAGAGGGAGGCAGCATGGAGAGAGAGGAGAGGAGGCAGCATGGAGAGAGAGGAGAGGGAGGCAGCATGGAGAGAGGAGAGGGAGGCAGCGAGGAGAGAGAGGAGAGGAGGCAGCATGGAGAGAGGAGAGGGAGGCAGCAGGAGAGGAGAGGAGAGGAGGCAGCATGGAGAGAGAGGAGAGGAGGCAGCATGGAGAGAGAGGAGAGGGAGGCAGCATGGAGAGAGAGGAGAGGGAGGCAGCATGGAGAGAGAGGAGAGGGAGGCAGCATGGAGAGAGAGGAGAGGAGGCAGCATGGAGAGAGAGGGAGGCAGCATGGAGAGAGGAGAGGGAGGCAGCGGAGAGGAGAGAGGAGGGAGAGAGGAGGCAGCATGGAGAGAGGAGAGGGAGGCAGCGAGGAGAGAGAGGAGAGGGAGGTAGCATGGAGAGAGAGAGGAGAGGCAGCATGGAGAGAGAGAGAGGCAGAATGGAGAGAGAGGAGTGGAGGCAGAATGGAGAGAGAGAGAGGGAGGCAGAATGGAGAGAGAGAGAGTGGAGGCAGAATGGAGAGAGAGAGAGGGAGGCAGAATGGAGAGAGAGAGAGGAGGCAGAATGGAGAGAGAGAGGGAGGCAGAATGGAGAGAGAGGAGAGAGGCAGCATGGAGAGAGGAGAGGAGGCAGCATGGAGAAGAGGAGAGGAGGCAGCATGAGAGAAGGAGAGGGAGGCAGGAGAAGAGAGAGAGGAGGCAGCATGGAGAGAGAGAGAGGGAGGCAGCATGGAGGAGAGGAGAGGGAGGCAGCATGGAGAGAGGAGAGAGGAGGCAGCATGGATGAGAGGAGAGGAGGCAGCGAGGGGGAGAGAGGAGAGGGAGGCAGCATGGAGAGAGAGGAGAGGAGGCAGCATGGAGAGAGAGAGAGGGAGGCAGCGAGGGAGAGGAGAGGAGGAGAGGAGGCATGGAGAGAGGAGGAGGAGGCAGCATGGAGAGAGAGGAGAGGGAGGCAGCATGGAGAGAGAGGAGAGGGAGGCAGCATGGAGAGAGAGGAGAGGGAGGCAGCATGGAGAGAGAGGAGAGGAGGCAGCATGGAGAGAGAGGAGAGGAGGCAGCAGAGTTTATGTAGTTAGGCAGTTTAACTTATTTAGTGGAGCTGAAGCCTGCCTCAGTCCAGCTGAAACTAAACAGAGGAAGAACACACACAAATGTAATCACTATGCCAACATCATGGTAATCAGTTCATTATGCTGCTGGCTAACAGGACAGTATAAAATAAAATATAATGTACACATTATATAGGAGGAAGGAAACCACACATGGTGTATGTTCTGTGATGTATAGATATACTGAACAAAAATATAAATGCAATAATTTTCCATACACATAAAAAGCTTATTTCTCTCAAATTTTGTGCACAAATTGGTTTACATCCCTGTTAATGAGCATTTCTCCTTTGCCAAGATAATCCATCCACCTGACAAGTGTGGCATATCAAGAAGCTGATTAAATAGCATGATCATTACACAGGTGCACCTTGTGCTGGGGACAATAAAAGGCCACTCTAAAATGTGCAATTTTGTCACACAACACAATGCCACAGGTGTCTCAAGTTTTGAGGGAGCGTGCAATTGGCATGCTGACTACAGGAATATCCAACAGAGCTGTTGTCAGAGAATGTATTGTTCATTTCTCTACCATAAGCCGCCTCCAACGTTGTTTTTATAGAATTTGGCAGTACATCCTACCGGCCTCACAACCGCAGACCACGTGTAACCATGCATTTACATTTTAGTCATTTAGCAGACGCTCTTATCCAGAGTGACTTACAGTTAGTGAGTGCATACATAATTTTATTTTTTCCCCCCCATGGGAATCGAACCCACAACCCTGGCGTTGCAAACGCCATGCTCTACCAACTGAGCAACATCCCTGCCAGCCATTCCCTCCCCTACCCTGGACGACGCTGGGCCAATTGTGCACCGCCCCATGGGTCTCCCGGTCGCGGCCGGCTACAACAGAGCCTGGATTCGAACAAGGATCTCTAGTGGCACAGCTAGCACTGCGATGCAGTGCGATGCAGTGCCTTAGACCAGGACCTCCACATCCGGCTTCTTCGCCTGCGGGATCGTCTGAGACCAGCCACCCGGACAACTGATGAAACTGAGGAGTATTTCTGTCTGTTATAAAGCCCTTTTGTGGGGAAAAACTAATTCTGATTGGTTGGGCCTGGCTCCCCAGTGGGTGGACCTGGCTACCAAGTGGATGGGCCTATGCCCTCCCAGGCCAACCCATGGCTGCGCCACTGCCCAGTCATGTGAAATCCATAGATTAGGGCCTAATGCATTTCTTTCAATTGACTGATTTCCTTCTATGAACTGTAACTCGTTTAAAATGTTTGAAATTGTTGCATGTTGCGTTTCTATTTTTGTTCAGTATAGTTCAAATCAAATCAAATGTTATTTACCACAAGCGCCGAATACAACAGGTGTAGACATTACAGTGAAATGCTTACTTACAAGCCCTTAACCAACAATACAGTTTTTTTAAGAAAAAAAAAAGTGTTAAATAAAAAATAAAAGCAAATAACTAAAGAGCAGCAGTAAAATAAAATAACAGTAGGGAGGCTATATACAGGGGGGTACCGGTACCGAGTCAATGTGCGGGGGCACCGGCTAGTCGAGGTAATTGAGGAAGTATGTACATGTAGGTAGAGTTAAAGTGACTATGCATAAATAATAAACAGAGTAGCAGCAGTGTAAAAGAGGGGGTTGGGGTGGGGTGGGAGGGCAGTGCAAATAGTCCGGGTAGCCATGATTAGCTGTTCAGGAGTGTTATGGCTTGGGGGTAGAAGCTGTAAAGAAGCCTTTTGGACCTAGACTTGGTGCTCCGGTACCGCTTGCCGTGCGGTAGCAGAGAAAACAGTCTATGACTAGGGTAGCTGGAACTTTTAGGGCCTTCCTCTGACACCGCCTGGTATAGAGGTCCTGGATGGCAGGAAGCTTGGCCCCAGTGATGTACTGGGCTGTACGCACTACCCTCTGTAGTGCCTTGCGATCGGAGGTCGAGCAGTTGCCATACCAGGCGGTGATGCAACCAGTCAGGATGCTCTCGATGGTGCAGCTGTATAACTTTTTGAGGATCTGAGGACCCATGCCAAATCTTTTCAGTTATTGAGGGGGAATAGGCTTTTTCGTGCCCTCTTCACGACTGTCTCGGTGTGTTTGGACCATGATAGTTTGTTGGTGATGTGGACACCAAGGAACTTCAAGCTCACACCTTAGCCTTTGGCAATCTGTAGTATTTTATTTAGACTACTGTTTTCATGACGACCACAATTCAAAATATATAGAGAGAGTAGGAGTGCTGATCAAGGATCTGTTCCCCCCTGTCCATTATGGTCTTTAGGGCCAAACTGATCCTGAATCAGAACTCCTACTCTGAGTCCGGGCTCTATTTGATGGGTGAGTCCAGTATCTCCTGGTAGTCCTACCGTATAGCCCGGCTGACCCTGTACAGCTTCACTACCGTTAGAGTGAACACGCTGGCTATGATGACCAGCCCCCCGATGACGTCGTAGATGGAGGGGACCGTGCGCAGCACCATGAGCTGAAGCAACATGGCCACCACTATCTCCAGGTGCTGCACGGTGCTCACCAGGGCGGGGTGGAACTTGTTGAGGGCGTAGTAGACCCCCAGGAAAGCCACGGTGGAACAGATACAGATCCCCACGAGGTAGCCCCACGTCTCCCCATCCAGGGGGATGATCGGCTCCTGCATAACGAACATGGTGGAGGCGCCCCACACCGTGCCCGTCCAGCCGAATGTGAACAGGGCTGTCCACATGCTGACGCGCTCCTTGATGGCCCGGTAGACGATCATGGACAGAGCTCCGGTGAGGCCAGCCGTCACGGTCATGGTGTAGCCGAACGCCTCCTTCCAGAAGGTGAGGCGGGACTTCTCCTCGTCGGCCACGTTGGGGATCATGACGAGACACAGGCCGAACACGCTGCCCACCACCGTCACCACGTCTGTGTAGCCCAGCCGCTCGTCTAACAACAGGAAGGCCATCACGCCGCTGAACACCGTGGTGGTGGCGCGCCACATGATGGTGCCGTTGCTGGGCGGCACGATGGCGAAGGCGGTGTAGGCGCAGGTGATGGAGATGACGTTGCAGACACCATAGAAGAAGAGGCGGAGGCGGTACCCCTTGGGGCCGAAGGGGGCCTCCTGGTTATAGAACACCACCACGATGGACAGGACCTGGATCACAGACCGGATGAAAATCAGCTCCAGGGACGGCACTTTGGAGCGGTCTGCTGCCAGCCGTGTGATCAGAGCAACGCAGCCGTGAGCCACTGCTGCCCCGAACAACGCCATCCAGGTGACCCGGGACGCCAGGACGTTGGCCTCCCCGAAGCTAGCCAGCTGCCCCCCCACCCCCTTGTCCCTGCTCTGGGGCTCCACCGCTCCCCCTAACGGCCTGGGGGTCCTCCTACTACCGTCTGTCACCAGTCTCTTAGCAGGGCTGGCCTCTGCAAACGAACCAAAGTCCTCAAAGGAGGGAGCATCGTCGTAACCCTCGTCTCCAGGCTGGGGGAAGTGGGTGGCGTATTTCACTGTGACGGCGTTGGGGTGGATCTTCACCCTCTTCTTAGATCCTCCATACTGTTGCTGGCCTCCAGATACATCCATGTTCTTTCAGCAGATCAGAGCACACTGGAGAAGGAGAGAGGTCAGAGTAAGAAATGATTGCAATATACTGTATCAAATCAAATCAAATCAAATTGTATTGGCCACATGCGCCGAATACAACAGGTGCAAACATTACAGTGAAATGCTTACTTACAGCCCTTAACCAACAGTGCATTTATTTTTAATAAAAAAGTAAAATAAAACAACAACAAAAAAGTGTTGAGAAAAAAAGAGCAGAAGTAAAATAAAATAACAGTAGGGAGGCTATATATACAGGGGGGTACCGGTGCAGAGTCAATGTGCGGGGGCACCGGCTAGTTGAGGTAGTTGAAGTAATATGTACATGTGGCTAGAGTTAAAGTGACTATGCATAAATAATTAACAGAGTAGCAGCAGCGTAAAAAGATGGGGTGGGGGGGCAGTGCAAATAGTCCGGGTAGCCATGATTAGCTGTTTAGGAGTCTTATGGCTTGGGGGTAGAAGCTGTTGAGAAGTCTTTTGGACCTAGACTTGGCACTCCGGTACCGCTTGCCGTGCGGTAGCAGAGAGAACAGTCTATGACTAGGGTGACTGGAGTCTTTGACAATTTTGAGGGCCTTCCTCTGACACCGCCGGGAATAAAGGTCCCGGATGGCAGGAAGCTTGACCCCAGTGATGTACTGGGCCGTACGCACTACCCTCTGTAGTGCCTTGCGGTCGGAGGCCAAGCAGTTGCCATACCAGGCGGTGATGCAACCAGTCAGGATGCTCTCGATGGTGCAGCTGTAGAATTTTTTGAGGATCTGAGGACCCATGCCGAATCTTTTCAGTCTCCTGAGGGGGAATAGGCTTTGTCGTGCCCTCTTCACGACTGTCTTGGTGTGTTTGGACCATGATAGTTTGTTGGTGATGTGGACACCAAGGAACTTGAAGCTCTCAACCTGTTCCACTACAGTCCGTCGATCAGAATGGGGGCGTGCTCAGTCCTCTTTTTTTTCCTGTAGTCCACAATCATCTCCTTTGTCTTGGTCACATTGAGGAAGAGGTTGTTATCCTGGCACCACACGGCCAGGTCTCTGACCTCCTCCCTATAGGCTGTCTCATCGTTATCTTGAGTGATATCAAATAATGTATCTGATATGTTTAAAAAATATACTTGTTTATTAGATGGAACAATACACAAGCAATAAAGAAGACAGCTGAAAATGTTTTTATCTAGGGCCTCCTGAGTGCAATTCTTGAGGCGGCACTACAGACCCGGGTTCGATCCCGGACTGTGTCGCAGCCGGCCGCGACCGGGAGACCCATGCGGCGATTGGCCCAGCATCATCCGGGTTACGGGAGGGATTGGCCGGCTCTAGCGACTCCTTGTGGAGGCTGGGCACATGCATGCTGACACGGTCACCAGCTGTACGGCGTTTCCTCCATTGGTGCGGCTGGCTTCCGGGTTAAGGCATTGGTGCGGCTGGCTTCCGGGTTAAGGCATTGGTGCGGCTGGCTTCCGGGTTAAGGCATTGGTGCGGCTGGCTTCCGGTTAAGGCATTGGTGCGGCTGGCTTCCGGGTTAAGGCATTGGTGCGGCTGGCTTCGGGTTAAGGCATTGGTGCGGCTGGCTTCGGGTTAAGGCATTAGTGCGGCTGGCTTCGGGTTAAGGCATTGGTGCGGCTGGCTTCCGGGTTAAGGCATTGGTGCGGCTGGCTTCCGGGTTAAGGCATTGGTGCGGCTGGCTTCCGGGTTAAGGCATTGGTGCGGCTGGCTTCCGGGTTAAGGCATTGGTGCGGCTGGCTTCCGGGTTAAGGCATTGGTGCGGCTGGCTTCCGGGTTAAGGCATTGGTGCGGCTGGCTTCCGGGTTAAGGCATTGGTGCGGCTGGCTTCCGGGTTAAGCGAGCAGTGTGTCAAGAAGCAGTGTGGCTTGGCAGGGTCGTGTTTTCGGAGGACGCATGGCTCTCCCGAGTCTGTAAGGGAGTTGCAGCGATGGAACAACACTGTAACTACCATTTGGATATCATGAAAATAAAAATAATATCTAAAAATATGAATATATTGTGCCGTCTTGGAGAGGAATAGCATAGGGAGAAATTTCATAGAAAGATAGAGATTTTTCCAGATGAAACGCTTACATAATTTATAATTCATAACTCATAACTCACTGCCTCAGTGATCTCCTTTTCTGTCACTGTCTCTCTCTCTCTCTCTCTCTCTCTCTCACATTTGTCCCCCTCTCACATATCTCTCTCTCGCTCACACTTCTCCCCCTCTCACATATCGCTCTCTCGCTCTCTCTCTCTCACACTTCTCCCCTCCTCTCTCCTCTCTCGCTCTCTCTCTCACTTCTCCCCTCCTCTATCTCTCTCTCTCTCTCTCTCTCTCACTTCTCCCCTCCTCTCTCCCCTCCTCTCTCTCGCTCTCTCACCTTCTCTTTGTCTTCGTCCTGTGTGGTCTCATGTCTATATACTATATATCCAGGCAGAGAGAGAGAGAGCGACCAGCCACGGTGAGGTTGATTCAGTGTAATAAAGCAGGATGATTCTCTCTTTATATTAGACCAGAGCGATAATAACACAGTTAAATGAGTCACATGATGTTTCCCTATTAGCTGCTTGACTGGACGTCCAAAAAGATGCCACCCCCCAGGGAGGGGAATCACAGCTTGATGCATGCTGCTGTGCACTAGCCTGCCTTGTAAGAATCTAAATACATTGTGTTTAGTACAACGAAAAACAGCAGACCTATCCTTGGTCTTACAATACATTACATTTCAATCTAATACTAAATGGCTTTATTAATCCTCTCATTGTGGGAAGCTCAGTCACATCCCCTCCCATAGTGCAGATGGAGGATCTTAATTTGATCACTCTTTTGTTGCTGAGAATTTTCTTGCACAGCATGAAGTCCAAAGTGTATTTGAGGTTTAAAAAGGCTTCTAAAGTTTGTGATTTTCATTTCTAATTTCAGACTTGATTTGCACTAATGAAAAAATGTATCAACCCCTACAGAAATGTCCATTCATTTTAATCCACATAATAATTTACATTTCCTGTTGCTGTGGGATTATTTTCCAACAACATGAAACATCCAACGACATGAAACATCCAACAACATGAAACATCCAACAACATGAAACATCCAACAACATGAAACATCCAACAACATGAAACATCCAACAACATGAAACATCCAACAACATGAAACATCCAACAACATGAAACATCCAACAGAGCCCAAGTCTCCTGCTCTCCTACCCAGAACCCCCTGAACCCTGGACAAGGTGATGGAACTGTACTCAAAATACCTTCCCCATTTCCAAAATAGCATCCTTCCCCATTTCCAAAATAGCATCCTTCCCCATTTCCAAAATAGCATCCTTCCCCATTTCCAAAATAGCATCCTTTCCCATTTCCAAAATAGCATCCTTCCCCATTTCCAAAATAGCATCCTTCCCCATTTCCAAAATAGCATCCTTGACCATTTCCAAAATAGCATCCTTCCCCATTTCCAAAATAGCATCCTTCCCCATTTCCAAAATAGCATCCTTCCCCATTTCCAAAATAGCATCCTTCCCCATTTCCAAAATAGCATCCTTCCCCATTTCCAAAATAGCATCCTTCCCCATTTCCAAAATAGCATCCTTCCCCATTTCCAAAATAGCATCCTTCCCCATTTCCAAAATAGCATCCTTCCCCATTTCCAAAATAGCATCCTTCCCCATTTCCAAAATAGCATCCTTGACCATTTCCAAAATAGCATCCTTCCCCATTTCCAAAATAGCATCCTTCCCCATTTCCAAAATAGCATCCTTCCCCATTTCCAAAATAGCATCCTTCCCCATTTCCAAAATAGCATCCTTCCCCATTTCCAAAATAGCATCCTTCCCCATTTCCAAAATAGCATCCTTGACCATTTCCAAAATAGCATCCTTCCCCATTTCCAAAATAGCATCCTTGACCATTTCCAAAATAGCATCCTTCCCCATTTCCAAAATAGCATCCTTCCCCATTTCTAACAGAAACCCACTCAGCTACAGCTGTGAGCTACTTCTCCCACCCAAAGGTGGTGGTTTCCAGCCCCATGCATCCCAAAGGTGGTGGTTTCTAGCCCCATGCATCCCAAAGGTGGTGGTTTCCAGCCCCATGCATCCCAAAGGTGGTGGTTTCCAGCCCCATGCATCCCAAAGGTGGTGGTTTCTAGCCCCATGCATCCCAAAGGTGGTGGTTTCCAGCCCCATGCATCCCAAAGGTGGTGGTTTCCAGCCCCATGCATCCCAAAGGTGGTGGTTTCCAGCCCCATGCATCCCAAAGGTGGTGGTTTCCAGCCCCATGCATCCCAAAGGTGGTGGTTTCCAGCCCCATGCATCCCAAGGGTGGTGGTTTCCAGCCCCATGCATCCCAAAGGTGGTGGTTTCCAGCCCCATGCATCCCAAAGGTGGTGGTTTCCAGCCCCATGCATCCCAAAGGTGGTGGTTTCCAGCCCCATGCATCCCAAAGGTGGTGGTTTCCAGCCCCATGCATCCCAAAGGTGGTGGTTTCCAGCCCCATGCATCCCAAAGGTGGTGGTTTCCAGCCCCATGCATCCCAAAGGTGGTGGTTTCCAGCCCCATGCATCCCAAGGGTGGTGGTTTCCAGCCCCATGCATCCCAAAGGTGGTGGTTTCCAGCCCCATGCATCCCAAAGGTGGTGGTTTCCAGCCCCATGCATCCCAAAGGTGGTGGTTTCCAGCCCCATGCATCCCAAAGGTGGTGGTTTCCAGCCCCATGCATCCCAAAGGTGGTGGTTTCCAGCCCCATGCATCCCAAAGGTGGTGGTTTCCAGCCCCATGCATCCCAAAGGTGGTGGTTTCCAGCCCCATGCATCCCAAAGGTGGTGGTTTCCAGCCCCATGCATCCCAAGGGTGGTGGTTTCCAGCCCCATGCATCCCAAGGGTGGTGGTTTCCAGCCCCATGCATCCCAAAGGTGGTGGTTTCCAGCCCCATGCATCCCAAAGGTGGTGGTTTCCAGCCCCATGCATCCCAACGGTGGTGGTTTCCAGCCCCATGCATCCCAACTCTTCATAATAATGGATTAATAGCTGGAGAATGATAAACTCTCATTGGCTATACCAAACTGGAAGTCTGGCCAACACTCTGTAATCTCAGTTCAGCCACAAGGGGTCAGGTCCTTCCTCATATGACACTCCCACCAACCACATCACCATCACCCTCACCTCTGTCTCTCCCCCCCTCTGTCTCTCTGTATCTCTCTCCCTCCACTACCACCATCACCCTCACCTCTGTCTCTCCCCCCCTCTGTCTCTCTGTATCTCTCTCCCTCCGCTACCACCACGCTCTCATCTCTGATACATTGCCTTCTGGTCAAACGTTCACATATTTGATTACTATAATACATAAATAAATGATTTGCTTATATTTCAAGTAGCCCATGGCTGTTGAAAAGACTGTCTGGAAAAGCTTGAAGAGTTTAAAAGGTATTTATTAATTTAGGTGGAAACCCTCTCTAAATACAATTTGCTCGAGGAAAAAGTGATATTTTGAGAGGGGAGAATTAATAATCAAACGTATGAAAAGGGATAAATCACAATTTCACCCGGGAGGTCTTGGATAAGTAATGGAACCAACCTTGAACCAATATTCGATTCACATTCAAATAATCTCAGAATAAACATTTTCCTGATACCATTTTTAAAAAATGACATGTATATTAACTATACGCGTAAAGCTTCCAATGACAGAATAGCAATAATTTAGATATTTACAAATACGCCTGCAGACTATTCGTGCGCAATTCGTTAACATTCAATCGTTCCAGTTGGTCCGCAACAATATATAAATCTAAAATGTGTCAATTTCCTGAGAAAGCCTGTTATTATAACATAATGCAATAATGTTGTGGCAATATAGAATGAAACAGTAGCCTACAGCCATATGTCTGATCAAACAGAACTACATATCCAGCGCACAACTATACTATTAAAAAACGATCTAATTCTGTAATAAAATGTGACATTTCACTTACCCCTTTCCCTAAAAGAAGTTCCTATCGACGGAAAAAGCACTATTTGCATCATAAATGACAGCATTTCTTGATTTCTTGTTCTCTAAATTTCGAGAACTGCGCTTGCCATTTCTCCATCTTCCTGTGGAGCGGATGCACCGTGTCTGGCACGAGATGTTCTCCACGCCTTCGGTTGATGGACGTTGATGGGCGCGAGGGAAAGGACGGTGTAAAACGGATGGAAGCAGGAAGGATGGTTGCAGCTACAGAGTCTCTCGCCCCCTCAAAACATGACACCTCAAGACCGACCACTTCAAAATATGTCCCTAACTACCGTGCAGTTGGGTTGGGGATGTGTGTGTCCAACCTGGTGAGAGCATTTCGTGTTATTCTGCATGTAAATTCAGATACACTCCATTTATATATAACATTAGGTCTGGTATGGTATGCATTAATTAGTGGATGTCCATCACCCATTTCATATTGTATGTTACGAATTTGCGAAACATACTATGTTACGAATTTGCAAAGCGTATGAAAAAGACGACTGAGCACGCCCCCATTCTCATTTACGGGGCTGTAGTGGAACAGGTTGAGAGCTTCAAGTTCCTTGGTGTCCACATCACCAACAAACTATCATGGTCCAAACACACCAAGACAGTCGTGAAGAGGACACGACAAAGCCTATTCCCCCTCAGGAGACTGAAAAGATTTGGCATGGGTCCTCAGATCCTCAAAAAATTCTACAGCTGCACCATCGAGAGCGTCCTGACTGGTTGCATCACCGCCTGGTATGGCAACTGCTTGGCCTCCGACCGCAAGGCACTACAGAGGGTAGTGCGTACGGCCCAGTACATCACTGGGGCCAAGCTTCCTGCCATCCAGGACCTCTATACCAGGCGGTGTCAGAGGAAAGCCCTCAAAATTGTCAAAGACTCCAGCCACCCTAGTCATAGACTGTTCTCTCTGCTACCGCACGGCAAGCGGTACCGGAGTGCCAAGTCTAGGTCCAAAAGACTTCTCAACAGCTTCTACCCACAAGCCATAAGACTCCTGAACAGCTAATCATGGCTACCCAGACTATTTGTGTCATGATTTAACTGGATTAGAACCCAAATGCAGACAAGTACACCAAGCCAGAGAAGGTTTAACAGGTTTATTTACAATGTTCAATAAGTCCAGGTTTCCAATAATAGGGGAAGAGCAAGTCCAGGTTACAGGGAGGGTAACAGATCCAGGTCAGGGCAGGTGTGGTACCGTAATGTCCTAGTGTCCGTGGTGAGTCCAAAAGGGAGGTCCGGTAGTGGAGAGCAGGATGGTGGTGGCAGGAGTGAAGCGGAGGCAGGAGTCAGGTTCCAATAATCTGTGGCACAGGAGAAAAGTAAATAGAACAGGCCAAAAACACAAAGAGCAAAAACAAACAGGTTGAGTCGGCAGCGAGACTAACATGGTCGTCTTGACTATGATCTGACGATGAGTGGTAAGTTTGACCGGGTCTTAAAGGCTGAGGTGATTATGGTGAATGAGCTGCAGCTGGAACCCTGACTCCCACACACCAGACTTCACTCCTGCAATCAAGAACAGACAGAGGGGAGGGAGAGAGCAGAGAGAGAGCTACCTAGCAGCAGTAGGCCTAACAGTACCCCCCCCTCTACGGACGCCACCTGGCGGCCGACGGAGTTTATCCGGATGTAACCTATGAAAATCACGGACCAGAGCAGGATCCACAATGAAGCTCCTGGGCACCCAGGAACGTTCCTCAGGACTATAACCCTCCCAATCCACCAGGTACTGGAAACCACGACCCCGGCGGCGAACATCCAGAAGTCGCCGGACAGTGTAGACCGGACCCCCACCCACGATCCTGGGCGGAGGAGGGGGACGAGAGGGCGGGCACAGAGGGCTAACCGACACAGGCTTAATCTGGGAAACATGAAAGGTGGAATGAACCCGTAGGGAGGCAGGAAGCTGTAGCTTAACCGCGCAGGGGTTAACAATAGACAGTATCTTGAACGGTCCTATAAAACGAGGTGCCATCTTCTTAGACTCCACTTTCAATGGAAGGTCACGTGACTTAAGCCATACCTCTTGACCAGGAGAGTAACCGGGAGCCTGGGACCGGTGACGGTTGGCTTGCCTCTGCATGTACGCTCGAAGCTCGGGACAGAGCTACCCTGGCCTTCCTCCAGACCTTGAAGCAGCGGCGCATGTGGGACTGCACCGAGGGTACCGCCAGTTCCCTCTCTTGAGAAGGGAACAGGGAGGTTGATAACCCAGAGCACACAGAAAGGGAGACAAACCAGAGGAAGCGTTAGTCAAGGTGTTATGAGCATATTCCACCCAGGGGAGCATGGAGCTCCATGACCCAGGGTTAGACCCTGTGACACAGCGGAGAGCGGTCTCCATCTCCTGGTTCGCTCTCTCGGCTTGCCCGTTGGTCTGGGGGTGATATCCAGAGGACAGGCTGGATGTGATGCCCAAAGCTTTACAGAAAGCTTTCCACACCTGGGAGACAAACTGGGGACCCCTGTCAGAGACAATATCCGTGGGTAGACCATGAGAGCGGAACACATGTTCAACCAAAATATCAGCCGTCTCTCTGGCAGTGGGCAGTTTAGGTAGGGCCAAAAAATGAGCGAACTTAGAAAAACGATCAATCACAGTAAAAATGACAGTCTTTCCAGACGAGGGGGAAGTCCAGTGACAAAATCCATAGCAATGTGCGACCAGGGCCGGCTGGGTATAGGTAGAGGTCGTAGATGACCAGCGCTGGCCTGGGTGGAGTTCTTACTTCGTGCACATACCGTACAAGCAGCAATGAAGGCTTGAGTGTCCGCCTCCATCGTGGGCCACCAGAACTTCCGTCGCACAAAGTCAAGGGTCCGCGAAACTCCAGGGTGACAGGTAAGGGGAGACGAGTGAGCCCACTGAAGTACCTGGGAGCGAGCAGACTCAGGGACAAACAACCGGTTAGGAGGACCGCTCCCAGGGTCAGCTTGTAGATGTTGAGCCTGTCTAACAATCCCTTCGATGTCACATGTGATGGCCGCAATACTGCAGGTAGGAGGCAAGATGGGTTCAGGGTTACTACCAGTATCAACAGCCGAATGAACACGAGACAGGGCGTCAGGCTTGACGTTGCGTGACCCAGGACGGTAAGACAGAGAACAATTGAATCTCCCAAAAAATAGTGCCCACCTGGCTTGACGGGGGTTGAGCTGCTTCGCTGACTGGAGGTAAGCCAGATTCTTATGATCCGTCCAACGATGAAGGGTTGTTCCGCCCCCTCCAACCAATGTCGCCACTCCTCGAGAGCCAGCTTAACGGCGAGCAGTTCACGATTGCCAACATCATAATTCCTCTCTGCCTGAGAAAGTTTCCTTGAGAGAAAAGCACAGGGATGCAGTTTGTTATCTTCAGGAGAACGTTGTGACAACACCGCACCTACCCCAGTGTCGGATGCATCCACCTCCACGACAAACTGGCGGTCGGGGTCCGGCTGCATCAGAATGGGAGCCGAGGCGAAGCGATGTTTCAGTTCTTCGAACGCTGATTCTGCCCCCTTCATTCCAAGCGAACGGTCGTGAGATGGAGGTGAGAGCGGTGAGTGGCGCCGCAATGCGGCTGTAGTCCTTGATGAACCTCCTATAGAAGTTCGCAAACCCCAGGAATCGTTGAAGTTGTTTGCGGGTGGAGGGGGCTGGCCAGTCCGTGAAAGCAGAGATCTTAGCTGGGTCCATCCGCAACTCCCCCTGAGCTATGATGTAACCCAAAAAAGAGGTCTCAGACACATGAAATTCACATTTCTCCATCTTCACAAACAGTTTGTTCTCCAACAACCTTTGCAACACCTGGCGCACATGCAGTTCATGTTCCTGGGAGGACTCTGAGAAAATCAAGATATCATCCAGATAGACAAAAACAAACCGATTCAACATGTCCCGAAGGACATCATTGACTAGTGCCTGAAAAACAGCAGGGGCATTGGACAACCCAAAAGGCATAACTAGATACTCAAAATGTCCCAAGGGTGTGTTGAAGGCAGTCTTCCATTCATCACCTTTACGAATGCGCACCAGGTGATACGCATTTCGTAGATCCAGTTTGGTAAAGATAGTTGCACCATGAAGGAGGGGAAAAGCAGAATTAATTAATGGCAGAGAATATTTGTTCTTAATGGTGATGTTGTTAAGTCCACGGAAATCAATACAGGGTCTGAGGGTCTTATCCTTCTTAGCAACAAAAAAGAATCCCGCTCCTACAGGTGACGAGGAAGGACGAATAATACCTGCCGCCAAGGAGTCCCGAATTTAGTTCTCCATAGCCTCAGTCTCCGGGCGGGAGAGATTGTACAGGCGACTGCTGGGGAGCGGGGCTCCTGGCTGGAGGTCAATGGCGCAGTCGTAAGGCCGGTGAGGAGGAAGAGAAGTAGCTCTGTGTTTGCAGAAAACGGATGCCAGGTCATGATACACGTCAGGGACAGCAGAAAGATCCATGGACTCCAGTGGAGGTTGAGGCACAGTGCTGGCAGGGGTCTGAGCAGAACACAAACAATTCACATGACAAAATGTGCTCCATGAAACAATTCTACCCGTCACCCAATCAATGTGTGGATTGTGTCTTATGAGCCAGGGGATACCAAGGACCAGGGGGGTCTGTGGGCAGTCGATTATATGGAATTGAATGTTCTCCTGATGATTTCCCGACACTCTGAGACAAACAGGAACAGTCTGATGGGTAATACGGGTCAACAATTGTCCATTTAGACCCTTAGCCTGCAGCGGACAGTCCATAGGAACAGTCTCCAAATCCATTTGTTGAGCCCACTCTCTATCCAAAAAGCTTTCGTGGCACCCGAGTCAACCAGCGCACTAACAGAGAAATTCTGGGACTGCCACTGGAGGGATGCCTGGAGCAGAATGCGGGGAGAAGAGGAAGAATCCGCTGCTCGGCTCACCAAAACTTCTCCCAATAATGATGAGCCGGCCCTTTTCCCCGGACGAACTGGGCAGGAAGGAACGAAATGACCAGCTTCTCCACAATACAGGCAGACCCGAGCCTGAATACGACGTGCACGCTCCTCTGAGGACAACCGTGCACGACCCACCTCCATGGCTTCGGGTTCAGTGCTCCTCGTATCGACTCGGGAAGACACGGCTTTCTCCGTAGGGAAGATGCGGGGAGGAGTTTGTTGACGACAGACAGGTTGCTTGGAACTAACACTCCTCTCCCGGCGCTCCAGAATCCGATTATCCAACCTGATGGTGAGTGAAATAAGATTATCCAGCGTAGGCGATTCATCATATGACACCAATTCATCTTTTAAAGTCTCAGACAAAGCATTGATGAACACTCCTTGTAATGCCTCGTCATTCCAACCACTCACTGCCGCTAAAGTCCGAAACTCCACTGCCATCTCCGCCACACTGCGAGCCCCCTGCCGAAGAGACAACAACCGTTTCGCAGCCTCCTTGCCCCGTACGGGGTGGTCAAAAACCTTCCTCATCTCAGTGGTGAAGGCAACGTAAGCGTTGCAAATGTCCGACTGACTCTCCCAGACCGCGGATCCCCAGGCACGAGCGGAACCGCTAGTAGAGTTGATAAGGTAGGCAATACGGGCTCTTTCTGAGGCGTAGGTGAGGGGCTGTTGTTAAACACTAGCGAGCATTGAGTCAAAAAATCGCCACAGGTTCCCATGTTCCCGTCATAGCGCTCTGGAGCAGGAACAAAAGGCTCTCTGATCTGGGCTGAAGGGGTAGGAAAAACAGGTGGAGCAGGAGAAGGAGCAGTTTGTATGCCATGCCCGAGGGGTGCATTATTAACTTGGGTAGTAAGGGCAGACACTTGATTGGTGAGTAATTGAACCTGATTAAGCAGCACCTGACAGTTCTCAGCAATAGTCTTAAACAGGGTATCATGTTGGCCAAGTAAAATGCCCTGATTGGCTATGGCAGTCCAAATTTGAGTGCACTCTGGGGTGGTATCCGAGCTACTGTCTGCTGGGTTCATGTTGGTCAGATCATACTGTCATGATTTAACTGGATTAGAACCCAAATGCAGACAAGTACACCAAGCCAGAGAAGGTTTAACAGGTTTATTTACAATGTTCAATAAGTTCAGGTTTCCAATAATAGGGGAAGAGCAAGTCCAGGTTACAGGGAGGGTAACAGATCCAGGTCAGGGCAGGTGTGGTACCGTAATGTCCTAGTGTCCGTGGTGAGTCCAAAAGGGAGGTCCGGTAGTGGAGAGCAGGATGGTGGTGGCAGGAGTGAAGCGGAGGCAGGAGTCAGGTTCCAATAATCTGTGGCACAGGAGAAAAGTAAATAGAACAGGCCAAAAACAAACAGGTTGAGTCGGCAGCGAGACTAACATGGTCGTCTTGACTATGATCTGACGATGAGTGGTAAGTTTGACCGGGTCTTAAAGGCTGAGGTGATTATGGTGAATGAGCTGCAGCTGGAACCCTGACTCCCGCACACCAGACTTCACTCCTGCAATCAAGGACAGACAGAGGGGAGGGAGAGAGCAGAGAGAGAGCTACCTAGCAGCAGGAGGCCTAACAATTTGCACTGCCCCCCCACCCCATCCTTTTTACGCTGCTGCTACTCTGTTAATTATTTATGCGTAGTCACTTTAACTCTACCCACGTACATATTACTTCAGCTACCTCAACTAGCCGGTGCCCCCGCACATTGACTCTGCACCGGTACCCCCCTGTATATATAGCCTCCCTACTGTTATTTTATTTTACTTCTGCTCTTTTTTTCTCAACACTTTTTTTGTTGTTGTTTTATTTTTACTTTTTTGTAAAAAAAAAACGCACTGTTGGTTAAGGGCTGTAAGTAAGCATTTCACTGTAATGTCTGCACCTGTTGTATTCGGCGCATGTGGCCAATAAAATTTGATTTGATTTGATTTGATATGTTAATAATTCTAGCTTGGTGGCTAACGTTAGGCTAGGGTTAGGGTCAAGGTTAGAGTTAGGGTTAGGGGAAGGGTTAGCTAACATGCTAAGTAGTTGCAAAGTAGCTAATAAGTAGTAAGTAGTTGAAAAGTTGCTAATTAGCTAAAATGCTAAAGTTGTCCTTAATGAGATTCGATTTGCAATCGGAGGGGAGAGGAGGGGGAGGAGAGGAGAGGAGGGGAGAGGGATGAGAGGAGAGGAGAGGAGAGGAGAGGAGAGGAGAGGAGAGAGGAGGGGGAGGAGAGGAAAGGGAGAAGAGAGAGGAGAGGAGTGGAGAGGAGAGGGAGAAGGGGAGAGAGGAGAGGAGAGAGGAGAGGAGAGGAGAGGAGAGGAGAGGAGAGGAGAGGGAGAGGAGAGGAGAGGAGAGGAGAGAGGAGAGGAGAGGAGAGGAGGAGAGGAGAGGAGGAGAGGAGAGAGAGGGGAGAGGGAGGGAGAGAGAGAGAGGAGGGGAGAGAGAGGAGAGAGAGGAGGGGAGAGGGAGAAGGGGAGAGAGAGGAGAGGAGAGGAGAGGAGAGGAGAGGAGAGGAGAGGAGAGGAGAGGGAGAGGAGAGGAGAGGAGAGGAGAGGGAGGTGGAGGTGGAGGAGAGGATTATGACAAGCCTGATAATAGAGGGAATGGAAATAAAGACGTTTCAATCAACAGCGTTAACAATAGATGAGGACGCTGTAGGGAATAGCAGCCATTTTACTGTCTTTTGACCAATTATTGTGCTGTTTTGTGTGTTTTTTCGCGCTGATTGTAACTTAATGTTTTCACCATCATTTTCTATGACCGAAAAGAGCTTCTGGACAGAGAGAGAGAGAAGAGAGGGAAGAGATTAGAGGAGAGGGAGAAGGGGAGAGGGAGGGGAGGAGAGGAGAGGAGAGGGAGGAGTTAGAGGGAGGAGAGGAGAGGGAGAAGGGGAGAGAGGAGGGGGAGGAGAGGAGAGGAGGGGAGAGGGATGAGAGGAGAGGAGAGGAGAGGAGAGGAGAGGAGAGGAGAGGAGAGGAGAGGAGAGGAGAGGAGAGGAGAGGAGAGGAGAGGGAGAGGAGAGGAGAGGAGGGAGGAGAGGAAAGGGAGAAGAGAGAGGAGAGGAGTGGAGAGGAGAGGAGAGGGAGAAGGGGAGAGAGGAGTGGGAGGAGTAGAGAGGAGATGGAGAAGGGAGGAGAGGAGAGGAGAGGAGAGGAGAGGAGAGGAGAGGGGGGAGAGAGGAGGGGGAGGAGAGGAGCGGAGAGGAGAGGGAGAAGAGCAGAGAGGAGGGGGAGGGGAGAGGGAGGAGGGGATAGGGAGGAGAGGAGGAAGAGAAGGAGAGGAGAGGAGAGGAGAGTAGAGGAGAGGAGAGGAGAGGAGAGAGGAGAGGAGAGGAGAGAGAGGAGAGGAGAGGGAGAAGGGAGAGGAGAGGGAGAAGGGGAGAGGAGAGGGGGAAGGGAGGGAGAGGAGAAGGGAGGAGAGGAGAGGAGAGGGAGAGGAGAGGAGAGGAGAGGAGAGGAGAGGAGAGGAGAGGAGAGGAGAGGAGAGGAGAGGATTGGGAGGAGGAGAGGAGAGGAGAGGAAGGAGGAGAGAGAGGAGGGGAGAGAGAGGAGAGGAGAGAGAGGAGGAAGAGAGAGAGGAGGGGGAGGAGAGGAGAGGAGAGGAGAGGAGAGGAGAGGAGAGGAGAGGAGAGGAGAGGAGAGGAGAGGAGAGGAGAGGAGAGGAGAGGAGAGGAGAGGACCTGTAATTAATGCTAATAGGGCTAGAAATAGAAGATGCTGTAATTGTTTCAACAGGTTCCTCCAGATACAATGATTCACTATCTTAGAAATCACACAAACTCATTGTAGACTCATTGCATGTTGGTGCAGTCCGCAATTTCCTCGTCCTTCTCGCCAGCCGTGATTTTGGGCAGTTCCATGGTAAGAAATGTGACTGTTCCTGGTGCAAAAACAGTGTCCTATCCCGGAGCTCGAGTAAATGACATTACATCGATTCTATCGTAGTCCATGTGGGTTTTAATTACATTATGAAGGGAAGCTCTGAACAGTTGAAACTGGATTTTAAAGAGCTGATTGAATTTTTGCTAAACACTAACAAAAAAACCATAATATCTGGCCCTGTGCCCTCTCTGAATCGTGGCATTGAACACTTTAGCAGGATTAGCAACTGGCTACGTGATTAATGGGTGTAACTTTTCTTGACAATTTTGATACCTTTTGGAAACAAAAAACATTTTATAAGGAGGATGGGATCCACCCAAATCATTTGGGTTCCTGGATCCTTTCACAGCATTATAAGGCTGCGTTGAGACGATGACTTATCAATGACCCAAGCCCAGCTAATCCCTACCATCGTGACGCAGAGTTGTCATAATGCTTCAGCAAATGTATATTACACCAGGGGCGTTGGTAGACACATTTACATTTAAGTCATTTAGCAGACACTCTTATCCAGAGCGACTTATAGTTAGTGAGTGCATACATTATTTTTAAATTGTTCATACTGGCCCCCCGTGGGAATCAAACCCACAACCCTGGCGTTGCAAACGCCATGCTCTACCAACTGAGCTACATCCCTGCCGGCCATTCCCTCCCCTACCCTGGGCCAATTGTGCGCCGCCCCATGGGTCTCCCGGTCACGGCCGGCTACAACAGAGCCTGGATTCGAACCAGGATCTCTAGTGTCACAGCTAGCGCTGCGCTGCGCCACTCGGGAGACACAATATAAGTAACCTAATTTATGTCCCTCTAACTGCCCTGAATGCCTCTGCTGATCCTACAGCGATTGTATGCAGTAATCATGTGCCTATGAACCAGATTTATACTGTTAGCACTGAGGCGGTGTGCCCTAGTAGGAAGTCCACTGTGTGCAGCTCACCCTGCACTGAAAATAGCTTGAAAGCAGTATCCAGATCCATCGGATGTAGTGATCACAATATAGTAGCCATATCTAGGAAAACCAAAGTTCCAAAGGCTGGGCCTAATATAGTGTATAAGAGATCATACAATAAGTTTTGTAGCAATTCCTATGTTGTTGATGTAAAGTATATTTGTTGGTCCGTGGTGTGTAATGAGGAACAACCAGACGCTGTACTGAAATAGCTTATCCCAGTTACTAATAAGCATTCACCCATTAAGAAAATGACTGTTAAAATGTTAAATCCTCATGTATTGATGAGGATTTGAAAAATGGTATGGTTGAGAGGGATGAGGCAAAAGGAATGGCAAATAAGTCTGGCTGCACAACCGATTGGCAAACGTACTGCAAATTGAGAAATCATGTGACTAAACTGAATAAAAAGAAGAAGAAACTACACTATGAAACAAAGATAAATGACATAAAGAATGATAGTAAAAAGCTTTGGAGCACCTTAAATGATATTTTGGGGAAAAAAGGCAAACTCAGCTCCATCATTAATTAAATCAGATGGCTCATTCATCACAAAACGAACTGATATTGCCAACTACTTTAACTATTTTTTCATTGGCAAGATTAGCAAACTAAGGCATGACAAGCCAGCAACAAACGCTAACACTAAACATCCAAGTATATCTGACCAAATTATGAAAGACAAGCATTGTAATTTTGAATTCCGTAAAGTGAGTGTGGAAGAAATGAAGAAATGATTGTTGTCTATCAACAATGACAAGCCACCGGGGTCTGACAACTTGGACGGAAAATTACTGAGGATAATAGCGGACGATATTGCCACTCCTATTTGCCATATTTTCAATTTAAGCCTAATAGAAAGTGTGTGCCCTCAGTCCTGGAGGGAGGCAGAAGTAATTCAGCTACCTAAGAATAGTAAAGCACCCTTTACTGGCTCAAATAGCCGACCAATCAGCCTGTTACCAACCCTTAGTAAACGTTTGGAAAAAATGGTGTTTGACCAGATACAATGCTATTTTACAGTAAACAAATTGACAACAGACGTTCAGCATGCTTATAGGGAAGGACATACAACAAGCACAGCACTTACACAAATGACTGATGATTGGCTGAGAGAAATTGATGATAAAAAGATTGTGGGAGCTGTTTTGTTAGACTTCAGTGCGGCTTTTGACATTATCGATCATTATCTGCTGCGGGAAAAACACATGTGTTATGGCTTTACACCGCCTGCTATATTCAGGATAAAGAGTTACCTGTCGAACAGAACACATAGGGTGTTCTTTAATGGAACCCTCTCCAACATAATCCAGGTAGAATCAGGAATTCCCCAGGGCAGCTGTTTAGGCCCCTTACCTTTTTAAATCTTTCCTAATGACATGCCACTGGCTTTGAGTAAAGCCAGTGTGTCTATGTATGCGGATGACTCAACACTATACATATGTCAGCTAATACAGCGACTGAAATGACTGCAACACATAACAAAGAGCTGCAGTTGGATTCAGAGTTGGTGGCAAGAAATAAGTTAGTCCTAAATATTTCTAAAACTAAAAGCATTGTATTTGGGACAAATCATTCACTAAACCCTAAACCTCAACTAAATCTTGTAATAAATCATGCGGAAATTGATTGTAAACTGTCAAAACAACAGTGGCTAAGAAGGGGAGAAGTCTGTCCATAATAAAGCACTACTGGTTCTACTGGTTCACTACATATGGGACATGACTGCCAGGTTAGGGTTCTACTGGTTCACTACGTATGGGACATGACTGTCAGGTTAGGGTTCTACTGGTTCACTACATATGGGACATGACTGCCAGGTTAGGGTTCTACTGGTTCACTACATATGGGACATGACTGTCAGGTTAGGGTTCTACTGGTTCACTACATATGGGACATGACTGTCAGGTTAGGGTTCTACTGGTTCACTACATATGGGACATGACTGCCAGGTTAGGGTTCTACTGGTTCACTACATATGGGACATGACTGCCAGGTTAGGGTTCTACTGGTTCACTACATATGGGACATGACTGTCAGGTTAGGGTTCTACTGGTTCACTACATATGGGACATGACTGCCAGGTTAGGGTTCTACTGGTTCACATACGTATGGGACATGACTGTCAGGTTAGGGTTCTACTGGTTCACTACATATGGGACATGACTGCCAGGTTAGGGTTCTACTGGTTCACTACATATGGGACATGACTGTCAGGTTAGGGTTCTACTGGTTCACATACGTATGGGACATGACTGTCAGGTTAGGGTTCTACTGGTTCACTACATATGGGACATGACTGCCAGGTTAGGGTTCTACTGGTTCACTACATATGGGACATGACTGCCAGGTTAGGGTTCTACTGGTTCACTACATATGGGACATGACTGTCAGGTTAGGGTTCTACTGGTTCACTACATATGGGACATGACTGTCAGGTTAGGGTTCTACTGGTTAACTACATATGGGACATGACTGCCAGGTTAGGGTTCTACTGGTTCACTACGTATGGGACATGACTGTCAGGTTAGGGTTCTACTGGTTCACTACATATGGGACATGACTGTCAGGTTAGGGTTCTACTGGTTCACTACGTATGGGACATGACTGTCAGGTTAGGGTTCTACTGGTTCACTACATATGGGACATGACTGCCAGGTTAGGGTTCTACTGGTTCACTACATATGGGACATGACTGTCAGGTTAGGGGTTCTACTGGTTCACTACATGGGACATGACTGCCAGGTTAGGGTTCTACTGGTTCACTACATATGGGACATGACTGCCAGGTTAGGGTTCTACTGGTTCACTACATATGGGACATGACTGTCAGGTTAGGGGTTCTACTGGTTCACTACATATGGGACATGACTGCCAGGTTAGGGTTCTACTGGTTCACTACATATGGGACATGACTGTTTCTACTGGTTCACTACATATGGGACATGACTGCCAGGTTAGGGTTCTACTGGTTCACTACATATGGGACATGACTGTCAGGTTAGGGTTCTACTGGTTCACTACATATGGGACATGACTGCCAGGTTAGGGTTCTACTGGTTCACTACATATGGGACATGACTGTCAGGTTAGGGTTCTACTGGTTCACTACGTATGGGACATGACTGTCAGGTTAGGGTTCTACTGATGTTGTGTTATAAGCCACATGGGAAGTGAAAGAGAAAATCCATGAATATGTATGAATTGTCTTACTATTTCAGAATGGTCCCTACCAAAGTAATACAAAAAAACATCCAGGCCTGACTGCTCGGTCTAGAAGTGGGTCATACTGGTGTTAGAGCCAGATTGGTGTTTGCTGCCCCCTGGTGGAAGACAACTAGGGGTTTACAGTCAGGCTGGTGTTTGCTGCCCCCTGGTGGAAGACAACTACAAGGACTTCTGTCTGATAAGAGATATCAGGAATCCAATAAAAGAGAAAACATCAGCAGATCGAGATCGTCTTCAATGTTTGTTGACAGGAAATTAAATGGTCCTGTTCAATCAATCAATTTCACTCACTATTATGCTATGTTCTCTTTCACGAGCATCTCACATACAAACACAGAGATGATACAGATTGATTTGTTACTCATTCAAAGCTTTATTTTGTGCTCTTCTTCAGATTTACACATCAGGCTTTCATTCCATCAGTTCTTCAGATTTAATGCATAGAATCAAGAGGTGATTAGAATTTCCCATTGAAATCAAATCAACATTTTCCATAAGAATAATTAATTAAAACATGAATAAAAACAAAGGTAACTTCACCTGAATATATTGTATACAGGGAATTCAAGTTTATATATCTTCTCATGACTAATAAACTGGCCACTGCGTGTACAGGTTAGTGCATATGTAAGGCGTGTGTAATATGTATACTATATATCGTTGATAAGCAGAACGGCAGAGCTTCATGGAACCACGTTGTCATTCTATTCAGCCACTAGTTTTCCACACAGAGGAAAACACACCTTCTCTGACAATATGTAACTCTTTGGGGCGACCAGACCAAATTCACATAGAAATATGAGTTATAGATCTGTCATTCTCGTTGAAAGCAAGTCTAAGAAGCCGTAGATCTGTTCTGTGTGCGCTATTTCTACGCTTCCCGTTCTAAAGTTTAGTTTCAGTTTTGTACACCCTAGCGCCAAACAGCTTCCAACAGCTGAAAATACAATATTTTTGGTTACTGAAAATATATTTCACTGCGTTTTTGATGGTACAATGATTCTCTACACTATACATAGCTTGTTTTGTCCCAAACTGAAATTAGGCGAACTATTGAACATGAGATGAAACTCAGCATCTTACAACTTTCTCCTGAACAGATGAAACTCTTGAGTGTTAATGATAAATAATGGATGCTAAATAATAGCTTTTTTGTGCTTTGGCTTTTTTGGGTGCAAATTTCATGAGTGAGCTAGACGGATATTTTACATCAGTTTAGTATTACAATGAATAAATACTGTCCTACTATTATAGCGTTGTAAATAAAGAACGCTCATATTTCAGCAACACATTCAGTTTGTTCTGAATGTTATAAGAATTATTAACTAAACTCCTTGCGAATATGTGCCATTTAGCATGCAACAGTATTTTGGCTCCTGATCGCATCTTAAAACATTTCAGTGATAAAACGTATCCAATAACAGCCTTTCTACCTCTTTAAACCTTATCCAATAACAGCCTTTCTACCTCTTTAAACCTTATCCAATAACAGCCTTTCTACCTCGAGGACTTCAGCCTGTATCCTCTGTCACATCAGCTATATCAGCAGTACCTCATATGCTGTAGCTCAGGGCTTCCCAAACGTTTTGCTTCATGACTCACCAAGGGTTGAACAATGGAAAAACATACCCAGACCAAATGAATAAGTACAATTCATGAATTCAAGCCTTAAAGCGGCAATCAGCGGTTGAAACAAATCCTCTCCCTGCCCGTTTCGGTAAAAAGCTGAGGGATGGGGCTGGAGTAATGTAACTACTCTCAAATCAAATTCAAAGACAGAGCTGCAAGGACTGACCATCCATGATATCAACATTAGTTTTAACCATGTTTTGAGCCTATATAGTGTTTGTTTACATTTACTTTGTTTACAAACATTGGTTTAAAACAAGCTGATATTTCTGGTTCTGACGGGGTACGACAGTTGAACTAAGCTCATGAGGCATTCATAAATTATATTTTTCAAGAGTCAATGGGTACATTTCATGAACTTATCAGTCCAAAAATGGATGTAGCAACTGCTGATTGCCCCTTTAACTGAATGTAAAAACATTGAACTGAATGTCGATTTGAGTTTGGGCTCTTTTGACCAATTTTATGAAATTGACAGTATAATAACTATATATGTAACAATGCACCAACAAGGTAATCCCACGACCCGCCTGGACCCCTGCCGCAAGCCACAGTTTGGTTGGGAACCAGAACTCTACAGTATGTACTGTTGCTAGTGCACAGTGACTATACGAATGTTTACAAACCATAAGACATGTATTACAGGCAATTAGCCTCACTGGGCTAAAGGCTAGAGCTACCGCTTACAAGGAACGGGACACGGACACGGACACATACAAGAAAACCCGCTACGACCTCCGACGAGACATCAAGCATGCAAAAGGACAACAGGAGGAAGGTGGAATCCTATTCAACGGCTCTGACGCTTGTCGTATGTGGCAGGGCTTGCAGATGATAACGCAGATATACAGGAAACCGTGAGTCGCCCAGTGATGCAGAACTCCCAAACGAGCTAAATGCCTTTTATGACTTTGAGGAATACAACACTGAGTCTTGCATGAAAGCCCTTGTTGTTCTAGATGACTGTGTGATCCTGCTCTCCGTGGCCGATGTGAGTAAAACTTTTTAACTGGTTAATACTCAAGGCCGCCGAGCCAGACGGAACACCAGGGCACGTTCTCAAAGCACAGACCAATTGGCAAGTGTCCCCATCTGTAATCACAACATGTTTCAAGCTGATCACCATTGTCCCTTTTCCCAAGAACTCCAAGGTAACCTTCCTAAATGTAGTACTCTGTAATTATGAAGTGCTTTGAAAGGCTGGTCATGACACACATCAACACCATCATCACAGTCACCCTGGACCCACTCCAATTCAGATACCGCCCCAACAGATCCACAGATCACGCTATCTCAATTGCACTTCACACTGCCCTTTCCCACCTGGACAAGAGGGGAAATAACTTTGTGAGAATGCTGTTCATAGACTACAGCTCAGCGTTCAGACGGACCACATTTGGTGAAAGCCTATGTTCTATCAGTGGGTAAAATAACAATGTGGTCCGTCTGTAAAATCAGGAAATCGTCATAGCTGCATGTTTCTCGTCAACACACTGTCACATTTCATAACTCTTTTAAAAGAATTACCTGCACTCCACATCACCAAATAAGCCAATAGATGGTATTCCGACCCCTTCCCCTTTTCCACATTTTGTTACGTTACAGCCTTATTCTAAAATGGATTACATTAATGTTTTTCCTCATCAATCTACACACAATACCCCATAATGACAAAGCGAAAACAGGTTTTTAGAATTGTTGGCAAATTTATTTCAAATAAAAAACAAATACCTTATGTACATAAGTATTCAGACCATTTGCTATGAGACTCGAAATTGAGCTCAGGTGCATCCTATTTCCATTGATCATTCTTGAGATGTTTCTACAACTTGATTGGAGTAAATTCAATTGATTGGACATGATTTGGAAAGGCACACACCTGTCTATATAAGGTCCCACAGTTGACAGTGCATGTCAGAGCAAAAACCAAGCCATGAGGTCGAAGGAATTGTCCGTAGAGCTCCGAGACAGGATTGTGTTGAGGCACAGATCTAGGGAAGGGTACCAAAAAATGTCTCCATCATTCTTAAATGGAAGAAGTTTGGAACCACCAAGACTCTTCCTAGAGCTGGCCACCCGGCCAAACTGAGCAATCAGGGGAGAAGGGCCTTGGTCAGGGAGGGGACCAGGAACCCGATGGTCACTCTGACAGAACTCCAGAGTTCCTCTGTGGAGATGGGAGAACCTTCCAGAAGGACAACCATCTCTGCAACACTCCACCAATCAGGCACATGACAGCTCGCTTGGAGATTTCCAAAAGGCACCTAAAGACTCTCAGACCATGAGAAACAAAATTCTCTGGTCTGATGAAACCAAGATTGAACTATTTGGCCTGAATGCCAAGTGTCACGTCTGGAGGAAACCTGGCACCATCCCTACGGTGAAGCATGGTGGTGGCAGCATCATGCTGTGGGGATGTTTTTCAGCGGCAGGGACTGGGAGACTAGTCAGGCTTGAGGGAGAGATGAATGGAGCAAAGTACATCGAGATCCTTGATGAAAACCTGCTCCAGAGCGCTCAGGACCTCAGACTGGGGCGAAGGTTCACCTTCCATCAGGACAACAACCCTAAGCACACAGCCAAGACAACGCAGGAGTGGCTTCGGGACAAGTCTCTCAATGTCCTTGAGTGGCCCAGCCAGAGCCCGGACTTGAACCCGATCTAACATCTCTGGAGACCTGAAAATAGCTGTGCAGTGACGCTCCCCATGCAACCTGACAGAGCTTGAGAGGTGCTTCAACAAAGTACTGAGTAAAGGGTCTGAATACTTCTGCAAATGTGATATTTCCGTTTTTTATTTTTTATTAATTTGCAATCATTTCTAACAAACCTGTTTTTTGCTTTTTCATTATGGGGTATTGTGTGTAGATTGATTAGGACAAAACAACTATTTAATCCATTTTAGAATAAGGCTGTAACATAACAAAATGTGGAAATAGTCAAGGGGTCTGAATACTTTCCCAATGCACTATAGCTATTACCCCTCCACATTGATCTGGTACTGGTACTCCCTGTATATAGCTCCACATTGATCTAGTACTGGTACTCCCTGTATATAGCTCCACATTGATCTGGTACTGGTACTCCCTGTATATAGCTCCACATTGATCTGGTACTGGTACTCCCTGTATATAGCTCCACATTGATCTGGTACTGGTACTCCCTGTATATAGCTCCACATTGATCTGGTACTGGTACTCCCTGTATATAGCTCCACATTGATCTGGTACTGGTACTCCCTGTATATAGCTCCACATTGATCTGGTACTGGTACTCCCTGTATATAGCTCCACATTGATCTGGTACTGGTACTCCCTGTATATAGCTCCACATTGATCTGGTACTGGTACTCCCTGTATATAGCTCCACATTGATCTGGTACTCCCTGTATATAGCTCCACATTGATCTGGTACTGGTACTCCCTGTATATAGCTCCACATTGATCTGGTACTGGTACTCCCTGTATATAGCTCCACATTGATCTGGTACTGGTACTCCATGTATAAAGCTTCATTCTTGTATTTTATTCCTCGTGTTACTATTTTTTTAATTATAATTTTGTAACTCCGCATTGTTTGGAAGGGCTCGTAAGCAAGGATTTCACGGTAAAGTCTACACCCATTGTATTCGGCGCGTGTGACAAATGAAATGTGATTTGCAGTATGTAATGTAATCTATATCAGTAGCAGGTCTGAGATGAGAGGGATTGCAGTATGTAATGTAATCTATATCAGTAGCAGGTCTGAGATGAGAGGGATTGCAGTATGTAATGTAATCTATATCAGTAGCAGGTCTGAGATGAGAGGGATTGCAGTATGTAATGTAATCTATATCAGTAGCAGGTCTGAGATGAGAGGGATTGCAGTATGTAATGTAATCTATATCAGTAGCAGGTCTGAGTTGAGAGGGAGGGAACCTCTTACTAATAACCAGCAGGTTTGCTCTCATTCCCCTGATGCAGCAAGGTGTTCTAACACCTCCTCCTCCTCTTCCTCCTCCTCCTCCTCCTCCTCTTCCTCCTCCTCCTCCTCTTCCTCCTCCGCCTCCTCTTCCTCCTCCTCTTCCTCCTCTTCCTCTTCCTCCTCCTCCTCTTCCTCCTCCTCTTCCTCCGCCTCCTCCTCCTCCTTCGCCTCTTCCTCCTCCTCCTCCTCCTCCTCCTCCTCTTCCTCTTCCTCCTCTTCCTCCTCCTCCTCCTCCTCCTCCTCTGTGTGGGCTCTGGTTTGCCAGGTGTGAGTGCATTGCCATGGTTAGATCATTGATGTAGCAGTGTCACACAGTCAGGATTGATCAGGTCCCCTGTGGCTGTGACGGCTCCCCCAGGGTCTAGGGGGTTGGGGTGGTGTTGACGACAGGAGACATCCCCGTCATTGGCTAGCATGGACACGTCATTGGTCATGTGACCCATGTCAACGGAGGAGACCATCTCTGATAGGTCCGGGGTCAGAGCCTCAGAGATACTGGAGGAATCTGACAGTCAAACAGAACAGGAAAACATGTTTGTTATAAAGTTGAGCTTGTGCTCTTTAGATTAAATAAATGTTTTTTTAAATTACACGAGAAACAGCATTAAACGGCCACACCAGTAGAAATCCACTGAAAGACGATAGCCAGAGCTTACCCCATGATGTTGCACAACCATTTAAGTCAATAAGTCATTGTTTTAGTATGATATATTTGGGCTTGACGTGACGAATCCGAACTGCCCACTTCGTGCAAATCCGTGTAAATTTGGTGTCTTTTCCTATGATATGAATTATTTTCAGCCTACGTTTAGTTTCTGGGCTGGGTTTTATTTTAATGTTACCACCCACCAGCATGGCATTGTTTATTAATCAGAAACAGCTGCCAAGTTCTTCCTCTTGGTGACTGAGATGAGCAAAACAGCCTTGTCTATTTCCTGAGCCATGGAGCTAATTCAAATAAGGGCTTCAAACTTAGCGTCTACTTGGCTTCCTGAGCCATGGAGCTAATTCAAATAAGGGCTTCAAACTTAGCGTCTACTTGGCTTCCTGAGCCATGGAGCTAATTCAAATAAGGGCTTCAAACTTAGTGTCTACTTGGCTTCCTGAGCCATGGAGCTAATTCAAATAAGGGCTTCAAACTTAGCGTCTACTTGGCTTCCTGAGTTTAGAGCCATGGAGCTAATTCAAATAAGGGCTTCAAACTTAGCGTCTACTTGGCTTCCTGAGTTTATTAATTAAATAATTCAAACTTAGGTTTTTGCACCTCCACTTTTGATTTCTAGATTCATTTCTAAATGTTCACTTATTTTTTAACTAGTTTGTATTAAAAATATATATACAGTACCAGTCAAAAGTTTATACAGTACCATCAATTTATGGAAGATACCAAAACTTTGACGATAACAATAGATGGTGAAGTCAAAGATAGGCCAGTGGTTTCCATCTGTGGTGAAGTCAAAGATAGGCCAGTGGTTTCCATCTGTGGTGAAGTCAAAGATAGGCCAGTGGTTTCCATCTGTGGTGAAGTCAAAGATAGGCCAGTGGTTTCCATCTGTGGTGAAGTCAAAGATAGGCCAGTGGTTTCCATCTGTGGTGAAGTCAAAGATAGGCCAGTGGTTTCCATCTGTGGTGAAGTCAAAGATAGGCCAGTGGTTTCCATCTGTGGTGAAGTCAAAGATAGGCCAGTGGTTTCCATCTGTGGTGAAGTCAAAGATAGGCCAGTGGTTTCCATCTGTGGTGAAGTCAAAGATAGGCCAGTGGTTTCCATCTGTGGTGATGTCAAAGATAGGCCAGTGGTTTCCATCTGTGGTGATGTCAAAGATAGGCCAGTGGTTTCCATCTGTGGTGATGTCAAAGATAGGCCAGTGGTTTCCATCTGTGTGGAAGTCAAAGATAGGCCAGTGGTTTCCATCTGTAGTGAAGTCAAAGATAGGCCAGTGGTTTCCATCTGTGGTGAAGTCAAAGATAGGCCAGTGGTTTCCATCTGTGTGGAAGTCAAAGATAGGCCAGTGGTTTCCATCTGTGGTGAAGTCAAAGATAGGCCAGTGGTTTCCATCTGTGTGGAAGTCAAAGATAGGCCAGTGGTTTCCATCTGTGGTGAAGTCAAAGATAGGCCAGTGGTTTCCATCTGTGGTGAAGTCAAAGATAGGCCAGTGGTTTCCATCTGTGGTGAAGTCAAAGATAGGCCAGTGGTTTCCATCTGTGGTGAAGTCAAAGATAGGCCAGTGGTTTCCATCTGTGTGGAAGTCAAAGATAGGCCAGTGGTTTCCATCTGTGGTCAAGTCAAAGATAGGCCAGTGGTTTCCATCTGTGGTGAAGTCAAAGATAGGCCAGTGGTTTCCATCTGTGGTGAAGTCAAAGATAGGCCAGTGGTTTCCATCTGTGTGGAAGTCAAAGATAGGCCAGTGGTTTCCATCAGTGGTGAAGTCAAAGATAGGCCAGTGGTTTCCATCTGTGGTCAAGTCAAAGATAGGCCAGTGGTTTCCATCTGTGGTGAAGTCAAAGACAGGCCAGTGGTTTCCATCTGTGGTCAAGTCAAAGATAGGCCAGTGGTTTCCATCTGTGGTGAAGTCAAAGATAGGCCAGTGGTTTCCATCTGTGGTGAAGTCAAAGATAGGCCAGTGGTTTCCATCTGTGTGGAAGTCAAAGATAGGCCAGTGGTTTCCATCTGTGGTGAAGTCAAAGATAGGCCAGTGGTTTCCATCTGTGGTGAAGTCAAAGATAGGCCAGTGGTTTCCATCTGTGGTGAAGTCAAAGATAGGCCAGTGGTTTCCATCTGTGGTGAAGTCAAAGATAGGCCAGGGGTTTCCATCTGTGTGGAAGTTTTCCCTAAATCAATGCTTATGACAAATCCAGCTCCAGAATCAGCCATTGAGCCAGCTGGCTAATCTTTTGAATATGGTGTAGTTAAAAACAAACATCAACAACATAACATTAACTAGACAGATATGGTTATCCACATAGCTAGCTAGATAAGGTTAGCATGCTAGCTAACTACACTGACAGCTGTCAGCGCCCTAGTTGTTGATGTTTAACAACTCCATGTGGAAATTCCCACATCCAATTCGTGAATATGTGTAAGTAGCCTTTGTTATTCTTCGTAGATGGAACTTAAACGTGCATTTCATCTCTAGGACAGGAAATTACATCAAAATAGTGGCGGCAACTTCCTCTGGGGGAGTCCTTTAACACAGATACCCAGAAAACACAACAAAAAAACACACGTTTTATGGCCGGAATCCCAGACACAGATGAAACCTAGTCCAGGTTTAAACAGCATTCGCAATGAATTAATATTCTCAATTTAAAGAGCCATTTAGTCCAGGGCTAGGCTTAATCTGTGTCTGGGAAACCGGCCCTAATGATTCTATTATTTCCTGAGTAGAAGGTTACCTGGGTCCATGACTCTCTGGATGGGAGGAGGTAGAGGCAGAGCGGGGACCTGGAGGGGCTGCTGCAGACTCAACACTTCTTCACCCGATGGAGAGGTTAAGGCCACCTGAGATGACGGACAGAAAACACGTGCTACAAAAATTCACATGTATTTGGCCTCCATCATAAAATAGGTCTTCTGACCTCAAAGGGTCTTCTTAGATGAATAAAAGTTTAAATAAACATAGATAGATATTATTCTAAATACACTTGGGGTATTCAATGAAAATCTATCATATTTATCTCAAATAAATCATAGCCGTTTATCAACCATCAGTGAAACTGTCTAGTCTTAAAGGATCTAGGAGGTGAGATGTGAAGGTGTTTACCTCAGTGTGGTGGCCAACACGCATCTCTTGGGTCCTGCTGTTGTCATCAGGTGTAGGTGAAGGAAGTGCCCCATGCCTGTTCAGGTCAACAGGACGGCTTGGGATTCGGTGCAAGTAGCCATATCCAATACCACAGCCTAAGCTGAGATAGAATTACACAATAAGCCTGGAGGGGGTGTGGTATATTGTGAATATACCCATGCTTAGGGTTGTTGCGGGATGTAAAAAAGGGAGCGGGGATATTCAGACAACAACATTCGCTCCTAAAAGCGGTCTGTCTGAGTGGAGAGTGGCTTACCTGCCCTCTCCGCCCCAGGCTCCGTTAGGGGTAACCACCTGCTCTCTACAGAGGTCTGTCAGAGTGGCTTACCTGCCCTCTCCGCCCCAGGCTCCGTTAGGGGTAACCACCGGCTCTCTACAGAGGTCTGTCAGAGTGGAGAGTGGCTTACCTGCCCTCTCCGCCCCAGGCTCCGTTAGGGGTAACCACCGGCTCTCTACAGAGGTCTGTCAGAGTGGAGAGTGGCTTACCTGCCCTCTCCGCCCCAGGCTCCGTTAGGGGTAACCACCGGCTCTCTACAGAGGTCTCTCAGAGTGGAGAGTGGCTTACCTGCCCTCTCCGCCCCAGGCTCCGTTAGGGGTAACCACCGGCTCTCTACAGAGGTCTGTCAGAGTGGCTTACCTGCCCTCTCCGCCCCAGGCTCCGTTAGGGGTAACCACCGGCTCTCTACAGAGGTCTGTCAGAGTGGCTTACCTGCCCTCTCCGCCCCAGGCTCCGTTAGGGGTAACCACCTGCTCTCTACAGAGGTCTGTCAGAGTGGAGAGTGGCTTACCTGCCCTCTCCGCCCCAGGCTCCGTTAGGGGTAACCACCGGCTCTCTACAGAGGTCTGTCAGAGTGGCTTACCTGCCCTCTCCGCCCCAGGCTCCGTTAGGGGTAACCGCCGGCTCTCTACAGAGGTCTGTCAGAGTGGAGAGTGGCTTACCTGCCCTCTCCGCCCCAGGCTGCGTTAGCGGTAACCACCTGCTCTCTACAGAGGTCTGTCAGAGTGGAGAGTGGCTTACCTGCCCTCTCCGCCCCAGGCTCCGTTAGGGGTAACCACCGGCTCTCTACAGAGGTCTGTCAGAGTGGAGAGTGGCTTACCTGCCCTCTCCGCCCCAGGCTCTCTACAGAGGTCTGTCAGAGTGGAGAGTGGCTTACCTGCCCTCTCCGCCCCAGGCTCTCTACAGAGGTCTGTCAGAGTGGAGAGTGGCTTACCTGCCCTCTCCGCCCCAGGCTCTCTACAGAGGTCTGTCAGAGTGGCTTACCTGCCCTCTCCGCCCCAGGCTCCGTTAGGGGTAACCACCTGCTCTCTACAGAGGTCTGTCAGAGTGGAGAGTGGCTTACCTGCCCTCTCCGCCCCAGGCTCCGTTAGGGGTAACCACCAGCTCTCTACAGAGGTCTGTCAGAGTGGAGAGTGGCTTACCTGCCCTCTCCGCCCCAGGCTGCATTAGGGGTAACCACCGGCTCTCTACAGAGGTCTGTCAGAGTGGAGAGTGGCTTACCTGCCCTCTCCGCCCCAGGCTCCGTTAGGGGTAACCACCAGCTCTCTACAGAGGTCTGTCTGAGTGGCTTACCTGCCCTCTCCGCCCCAGGCTCCGTTAGGGGTAACCACCGGCTCTCTACAGAGGTCTGTCTGAGTGGCTTACCTGCCCTCTCCGCCCCAGGCTGCATTAGGGGTAACCACCGGCTCTCTACAGAGGTCTGTCAGAGTGGAGAGTGGCTTACCTGCCCTCTCCGCCCCAGGCTCCGTTAGGGGTAACCACCAGCTCTCTACAGAGGTCTGTCAGAGTGGAGAGTGGCTTACCTGCCCTCTCCGCCCCAGGCTCCGTTAGGGGTAACCACCAGCTCTCTACAGAGGTCTGTCAGAGTGGCTTACCTGCCCTCTCCGCCCCAGGCTCCGTTAGGGGTAACCACCGGCTCTCTACAGAGGTCTCTCAGAGTGGAGAGTGGCTTACCTGCCCTCTCCGCCCCAGGCTCCGTTAGGGGTAACCACCGGCTCTCTACAGAGGTCTGTCAGAGTGGCTTACCTGCCCTCTCCGCCCCAGGCTCCGTTAGGGGTAACCACCGGCTCTCTACAGAGGTCTGTCAGAGTGGAGAGTGGCTTACCTGCCCTCTCCGCCCCAGGCTCCGTTAGGGGTAACCACCGGCTCTCTACAGAGGTCTGTCAGAGTGGCTTACCTGCCCTCTCCGCCCCAGGCTCCGTTAGGGGTAACCGCCAGCTATCTACAGAGGTCTGTCAGAGTGGAGAGTGGCTTACCTGCCCTCTCCGCCCCAGGCTCCGTTAGGGGTAACCACCGGCTCTCTACAGAGGTCTGTCAGAGTGGCTTACCTGCCCTCTCCGCCCCAGGCTCCGTTAGGGGTAACCACCTGCTCTCTACAGAGGTCTGTCAGAGTGGCTTACCTGCCCTCTCCGCCCCAGGCTCCGTTAGGGGTAACCACCGGCTCTCTACAGAGGTCTGTCAGAGTGGCTTACCTGCCCTCTCCGCCCCAGGCTCCGTTAGGGGTAACCGCCAGCTCTCTACAGAGGTCTGTCAGAGTGGAGAGTGGCTTACCTGCCCCCTCTCCGCCCCAGGCTCCGTTAGGGGTAACCACCGGCTCTCTACAGAGGTCTGTCAGAGTGGCTTACCTGCCCTCTCCGCCCCAGGCTCCGTTAGGGGTAACCACCGGCTCTCTACAGAGGTCTGTCAGAGTGGCTTACCTGCCCTCTCCGCCCCAGGCTCCGTTAGGGGTGACCACCGGCTCTCTACAGAGGTCTCTCAGAGTGGAGAGTGGCTTACCTGCCCTCTCCGCCCCAGGCTCCGTTAGGGGTAACCACCGGCTCTCTACAGAGGTCTGTCAGAGTGGCTTACCTGCCCTCTCCGCCCCAGGCTCCGTTAGGGGTAACCACCGGCTCTCTACAGAGGTCTGTCAGAGTGGAGAGTGGCTTACCTGCCCTCTCCGCCCCAGGCTGCGTTAGGGGTAACCACCGGCTCTCTACAGAGGTCTCTCAGAGTGGAGAGTGGCTTACCTGCCCTCTCCGCCCCAGGCTCCGTTAGGGGTAACCACCGGCTCTCTACAGAGGTCTGTCAGAGTGGAGAGTGGCTTACCTGCCCTCTCCGCCCCAGGCTCCGTTAGGGGTAACCACCGGCTCTCTACAGAGGTCTCTCAGAGTGGAGAGTGGCTTACCTGCCCTCTCCGCCCCAGGCTCCGTTAGGGTAACCACCGGCTCTCTACAGAGGTCTGTCAGAGTGGAGAGTGGCTTACCTGCCCTCTCCGCCCCAGGCTCCGTTAGGGGTAACCACCGGCTCTCTACAAAGGTCTGTCAGAGTGGAGAGTGGCTTACCTGCCCTCTCCGCCCCAGGCTCCGTTAGGGGTAACCACCTGCTCTCTACAGAGGTCTGTCAGAGTGGAGAGTGGCTTACCTGCCCTCTCCGCCCCAGGCTGCATTAGGGGTCACCACCTGCTCTCTACAGAGGTCTGTCAGAGTGGAGAGTGGCTTACCTGCCCTCTCCGCCCCAGGCTCCGTTAGGGGTAACCACCGGCTCTCTACAGAGGTCTGTCAGAGTAGCTTACCTGCCCTCTCCGCCCCAGGCTCCGTTAGGGGTAACCACCGGCTCTCTACAGAGGTCTGTCAGAGTGGCTTACCTGCCCTCTCCGCCCCAGGCTCCGTTAGGGGTAACCACCGGCTCTCTACAGAGGTCTGTCAGAGTGGCTTACCTGCCCTCTCCGCCCCAGGCTCCGTTAGGGGTAACCACCGGCTCTCTACAGAGGTCTGTCAGAGTGGCTTACCTGCCCTCTCCGCCCCAGGCTCCGTTGGGGTAACCACCGGCTCTCTACAGAGGTCTGTCAGAGTGGAGAGTGGCTTACCTGCCCTCTCCGCCCCAGGCTCCGTTAGGGGTAACCACCGGCTCTCTACAGAGGTCTCTCAGAGTGGAGAGTGGCTTACCTGCCCTCTCCGCCCCAGGCTCCGTTAGGTAACCACCAGCTCTCTACAGAGGTCTGTCAGAGTAGCTTACCTGCCCTCTCCGCCCCAGGCTCCGTTAGGGGTAACCACCAGCTCTCTACAGAGGTCTGTCAGAGTGGAGAGTGGCTTACCTGCCCTCTCCGCCCCAGGCTCCGTTGAGGGTAACCACCAGCTCTCTACAGAGGTCTGTCAGAGTGGAGAGTGGCTTACCTGCCCTCTCCGCCCCAGGCTCCGTTAGGGTAACCACCGGCTCTCTACAGAGGTCTGTCGAGTGGCTTACCTGCCCTCTCCGCCCCAGGCTCCGTTAGGGGTAACCACCGGCTCTCTACAGAGGTCTGTCAGAGTGGAGAGTGGCTTACCTGCCCTCTCCGCCCCAGGCTCCGTTAGGGGTAACCACCTGCTCTCTACAGAGGTCTGTCAGAGTGGCTTACCTGCCCTCTCCGCCCCAGGCTCCGTTAGGGGTAACCACCGGCTCTCTACAGAGGTCTGTCAGAGTGGAGAGTGGCTTACCTGCCCTCTCCGCCCCAGGCTCCGTTAGGGGTAACCACCGGCTCTCTACAGAGGTCTGTCAGAGTGGCTTACCTGCCCTCTCCGCCCCAGGCTCCGTTAGGGGTAACCACCAGCTCTCTACAGAGGTCTGTCAGAGTGGAGAGTGGCTTACCTGCCCTCTCCGCCCCAGGCTCCGTTAGGGGTAACCGCCAGCTCTCTACAGAGGTCTGTCAGAGTGGAGAGTGGCTTACCTGCCCTCTCCGCCCCAGGCTCCGTTAGGGGTAACCACCGGCTCTCTACAGAGGTCTGTCAGAGTGGCTTACCTGCCCTCTCCGCCCCAGGCTCCGTTAGGGGTAACCACCGGCTCTCTACAGAGGTCTGTCAGAGTGGCTTACCTGCCCTCTCCCGCCCCAGGCTCCGTTAGGGGTAACCACCGGCTCTCTACAGAGGTCTGTCAGAGTGGCTTACCTGCCCTCTCCGCCCCCAGGCTCCGTTAGGGGGTAACCACCGGCTCTCTACAGAGGTCTGTCAGAGTGGAGAGTGGCTTACCTGCCCTCTCCGCCCCAGGCTCCGTTAGGGGTAACCACCGGCTCTCTACAGAGGTCTGTCAGAGTGGCTTACCTGCCCTCTCGCCCCAGGCTCCGTTAGGGGTAACCACCGGCTCTCTACAGAGGTTTCTCAGAGTGGAGAGTGGCTTACCTGCCCTCTCCGCCCCCAGGCTGCATTAGGGGTAACCACCGGCTCTCTACAGAGGTCTGTCAGAGTGGCTTACTGCCCTCTCCGCCCCAGGCTCCGTTAGGGGTAACCACCGGCTCTCTACAGAGGTCTGTCAGAGTGGCTTACCTGCCCTCTCCGCCCCAGGCTCCGTTAGGGGGTAACCACCGGCTCTCTACAGAGGTCTGTCAGAGTGGCTTACCTGCCCTCTCCGCCCCCAGGCTCCGTTAGGGGTAACCACCGGCTCTCTACAGAGGTCTGTCAGAGTGGCTTACCTGCCCTCTCCGCCCCAGGCTCCGTTAGGGGTAACCACCGGCTCTCTACAGAGGTCTGTCAGAGTGGAGAGTGGCTTACCTGCCCTCTCCGCCCCAGGCTCCGTTAGGGGTAACCACCGGCTCTCTACGGAGGTCTGTCAGAGTGGAGAGTGGCTTACCTGCCCTCTCCGCCCCCAGGCTCCGTTGGGGTAACCACCGGCTCTCTACAGAGGTCTGTCAGAGTGGAGAGTGGCTTACCTGCCCTCTCCGCCCCAGGCTCCGTTAGGGGTAACCACCGGCTCTCTACAGAGGTCTGTCAGAGTGGAGAGTGGCTTACCTGCCCTCTCCGCCCCAGGCTCCGTTAGGGGTAACCACCGGCTCTCTACAGAGGTCTGTCAGAGTGGAGAGTGGCTTACCTGCCCTCTCCGCCCCAGGCTGCATTAGGGGTCACCACCTGCTCTCTACAGAGGTCTGTCAGAGTGGAGAGTGGCTTACCTGCCCTCTCCGCCCCAGGCTCCGTTAGGGGTAACCACCGGCTCTCTACAGAGGTCTGTCAGAGTGGCTTACCTGCCCTCTCCGCCCCAGGCTCCGTTAGGGGGTAACCACCGGCTCTCTACAGAGGTCTGTCAGAGTGGCTTACCTGCCCTCTCCGCCCCAGGCTCCGTTAGGGGTAACCACCGGCTCTCTACAGAGGTCTGTCAGAGTGGAGAGTGGCTTACCTGCCCTCTCCGCCCCAGGCTGCGTTAGGGGGTAACCACCGGCTCTCTACAGAGGTCTCTCAGAGTGGAGAGTGGCTTACCTGCCCTCTCCGCCCCAGGCTCCGTTAGGGGTAACCACCGGCTCTCTACAGAGGTCTGTCAGAGTGGAGAGTGAGCTTACCTGCCCTCTCCGCCCCAGGCTCCGTTAGGGGGTAACCACCGGCTCTCTACAGAGGTCTGTCAGAGTGGCTTACCTGCCCTCTCCGCCCCAGGCTCCGTTAGGGGTAACCACCAGCTCTCTACAGAGGTCTGTCAGAGTGGAGAGTGGCTTACCTGCCCTCTCCGCCCCAGGCTGCATTAGGGGTAACCACCGGCTCTCTACAGAGGTCTGTCGAGTGGCTTACCTGCCCTCTCCGCCCCAGGCTCCGTTAGGGGTAACCACCGGCTCTCTACAGAGGTCTGTCAGAGTGGAGAGTGGCTTACCTGCCCTCTCCGCCCCCAGGCTCCGTTAGGGGGTAACCACCGGCTCTCTACAGAGGTCTCTCAGAGTGGAGAGTGGCTTACCTGCCCTCTCCGCCCCAGGCTCCGTTAGGGGTAACCACCGGCTCTCTACAGAGGTCTGTCAGAGTGGAGAGTGGCTTACCTGCCCTCTCCGCCCAGGCTCCGTTAGGGGGTAACCACCAGCTCTCTACAGAGGTCTGTCCAGAGTGGAGAGTGGCTTACCTGCCCTCTCCGCCCCAGGCTGCGTTAGGGGTAACCACCGGCTCTCTACAGAGGTCTGTCATGAGAGTGGCTTACCTGCCCTCTCCGCCCCAGGCTCCGTTAGGGGTAACCACCAGCTCTCTACAGAGGTCTGTCAGAGTGGCTTACCTGCCCTCTCCGCCCCAGGCTCCGTTAGGGGTGACCACCAGCTCTCTACAGAGGTCTCTCAGAGTGGAGAGTGGCTTACCTGCCCTCTCCGCCCCAGGCTCCGTTAGGGGTAACCACCGGCTCTCTACAGAGGTCTCTCAGAGTGGAGAGTGGCTTACCTGCCCTCTCCGCCCCAGGCTCCGTTAGGGGTAACCACCGGCTCTCTACAGAGGTCTGTCAGAGTGGAGAGTGGCTTACCTGCCCTCTCCGCCCCAGGCTCCGTTAGGGGTAACCACCGGCTCTCTACAGAGGTCTCTCAGAGTGGAGAGTGGCTTACCTGCCCTCTCCGCCCCAGGCTCCGTTAGGGGTAACCACCAGCTCTCTACAGAGGTCTGTCAGAGTGTTGTAGACCAGCAGCTTCAGAGGCTTGCCCTCGCTGCTCTTGATCAGGGAGAACAAGTCCTCAGACTGCAGAGTGAAACAACACAATCATAGACAAACTGGGAAGAAAAACATGCCAGCCAACAATGAACAACAACATATATTTCAGCAATTTCTAACTTAGAAAAAGTGGTGGATATTTGGTGAAGTTGATTTTCCATGCAAACTATAGGTTACTGGTCTTAATCGTACATCTTGCAACACCTGGTCCGCTCCAACAATGAAGTCTTGATGTGCCTGCAAACCAGCCAATGCTGCTGGGGAATTAGATTCTACATCCTGAAAGAAAAGGAAGAAGTTGTCATTTCAGATTTTACAAACCTATGGAAAAAAACATTCATACCTATTTAATCCCAGAGGTTTATGATGTGGTGTCTGACGTGTAAAAAGCCTTTAAAGTCCTATAAATGAAGCTACATGAATTCTATGTAAAAAATCTATGATCACAAAGCAACAACAGAGGCCCCTCTGTGACTTGTCCTAACTCACCAGGACGTGCCAGACGTTCTCATTGGCTCCCTGGAAGCTGCAGAAGCGCACAGAGGCCCCCAGGAGCCCCTGCCCCCCCCACATGTTGCTGGGGACCACCTCCAGCTCTCTGACCCGTCGAGCCTTAGTGCTCCACACCTCCAGCCTCACTGCCTTCTCCACGTTGGCCTTCAGAAGGTCCTTCAGCAGGTCATTCTCTCTGTTCTGGAGTGAGCGGAGGAGAGGGCGAAAACAGCTGTCAGCAGGAGTACACAGTACCCACACACCTGTTCATAAAGAAACAGTGACAGGCTGGCCACACACCTGTTCATAAAGAAACAGTGACAGGCTGGCTACACACCTGTTCATAAAGAAACAGTGACAGGCTGGCCACACACCTGTTCATAAAGAAACAGTGACAGGCTGGCCACACACCTGTTCATAAAGAAACAGTGACAGGCTGGCTACACACCTGTTCATAAAGAAACAGTGACAGGCTGGCCACACACCTGTTCATAAAGAAACAGTGACAGGCTGGCCCACACCTGTTCATAAAGAAACAGTGACAGGCTGGCCACACACCTGTTCATAAAGAAACAGTGACAGGCTGGCTACACACCTGTTCATAAAGAAACAGTGACAGTCTGGCTACACCTGTTCATAAAGAAACAGTGACAGGCTGGCTACACACCTGTTCATAAAGAAACAGTGACAGGCTGGCCACACACCTGTTCATAAAGAAACAGTGACAGGCTGGCCACACACCTGTTCATAAAGAAACAGTGACAGGCTGGCTACACCTGTTCATAAAGAAACAGTGACAGGCTGGCTACACACCTGTTCATAAAGAAACAGTGACAGGCTGGCCACACACCTGTTCATAAAGAAACAGTGACAGGCTGGCTACACACCTGTTCATAAAGAAACAGTGACAGGCTGGCCACACACCTGTTCATAAAGAAACAGTGACAGGCTGGCTACACCTGTTCCTGTTACATTTACGTCATTTAGCAGACGCTCTTATCCAGAGCGACTTACAGTTAGTGAGTGCATGCATTTTCATACCAGCCCCCCGTGGGAATCGAACCCACAACCCTGGCGTTGCAACCGCCATGCTCTACCAACTGAGCTACACTGTTGATACAGTCTGTGAAAGAGAATACCTATTATATTACAATGGTTGTTTTATTCCATAACGTCCAACTTCTGTTTTTTTTTTTATTAATGTATATTATACCAAATACCAAAGGGATGAGAAAAGTATGTTATAGATGTAAAAGGATACCTCTGTCCCCAGGATACCTCTGTCCCCAGGATACCTCTGTCCCCAGGATACCTCTGTCCCCTGGATACCTCTGTCCCCAGGATACCTCTGTCCCCAGGATACCTCTGTCCCCAGGATACCTCTGTCCCCAGGATACCTCTGTCCCCAGGATACCTCTGGCCCCAGAATACCTCTGTCCCCAGGATACCTCTGTCCCCAGAATACCTCTGTCCCCAGAATACCTCTGTCCTCAGAATACCTCTGTCCCCAGAATACCTCTGTCCCCAGGATACCTCTGTCCCCAGGATACCTCTGTCCCCAGGATACCTCTGTCCCCAGAATACCTCTGTCCCCAGGATACCTCTGTCCCCAGGATACCTCTGTCCCCAGAATACCTCTGTCCCCAGAATACCTCTGTCCCCAGGATACCTCTGTCCTCAGAATACCTCTGTCCCCAGAATACCTCTGTCCCCAGGATACCTCTGTCCCCAGGATACCTCTGTCCCCAGAATACCTCTGTCCCCAGGATACCTCTGTCCCCAGGATACCTCTGTCCTCAGGATACCTCTGTCCCCAGGATACCTCTGTCCCCAGGATACCTCTGTCCCCAGGATACCTCTGTCCCCAGGATACCTCTGTCCCCAGAATACCTCTGTCCCCAGAATACCTCTGTCCCCAGGATACCTCTGTCCCCAGGATACCTCTGTCCCCAGGATACCTCTGTCCCCAGGATACCTCTGTCCCCAGAATACCTCTGTCCCCAGGATACCTCTGTCCCCAGAATACCTCTGTCCTCAGAATACCTCTGTCCCCAGGATACCTCTGTCCCCAGAATACCTCTGTCCCCAGGATACCTCTGTCCCCAGGATACCTCTGTCCCCAGGATACCTCTGTCCCCAGGATACCTCTGTCCCCAGGATACCTCTGTCCCCAGAATACCTCTGTCCCCAGGATACCTCTGTCCCCAGGATACCTCTGTCCCCTGGATACCTCTGTCCCCAGAATACCTCTGTCCTCAGAATACCTCTGTCCCCAGGATACCTCTGTCCCCAGAATACCTCTGTCCCCAGGATACCTCTGTCCCCAGGATACCTCTGTCCCCAGGATACCTCTGTCCCCAGGATACCTCTGTCCCCAGGATACCTCTGTCCCCAGAATACCTCTGTCCCCAGGATACCTCTGTCCCCAGGATACCTCTGTCCCCTGGATACCTCTGTCCCCATAACTCCCCATAACTCCCCGTAACTCCCCGTAACTCCCCGTAACTCACCAGTCTGGTGTTTCCTATTGACAGGATGAAGTCAAATAATGGCTCCAAACCAGCACTGTGTGCAGGAGAGTTCTCTTGGATCTGGAATTAAATAGAGTAGCCTAATAAGTTATATATTTGACAGTAGGTTTCATGCAGGGGAGACCGACTGGCCCCTCTCATTGCAGGGGAGACCGACTGGCCCCTCTCATTGCAGGGGAGACCGACTGGCCCCTCTCATTGCAGGGGAGACCGACTGGCCCCTCTCATTGCAGGGGAGACCGACTGGCCCCTCTCATTGAAGCCACGGAGGTTCTAGGCCAACCGGGGTACTGCTGGAATTGTTAGCAGAAGATTGGATAGTGAACTGAAAAATGGCAATCTCCGTGGTCAATCTTGGTGTAAATAAATACACAATTTGAAGACAATCATAGTACCAAAAAATTGCTTCTAACACACCAGATGTATGTCCTTCAACTGATTATTTTAAACAAAATTCGCAAACAGAAGTTCTAAGGATAATTGAGTTGCTAATGGCACCCTGCAGTACCCCGGTCAGCCTTTAACTTGAGTTACTCAACGAGAGGGGGCAGCACTGAGCTAGCCTGCAACGTCACGTCAAGGAGTTGCTCAAACTGTGCATGTTATTTACATTTTAGTCATTTAGCAGACGCTCTTATCCAGAGCGACTTACAGTTACTGAGTGCATACATCTTTCATACTGGCCTCCTGTGGGAATCGAACCCACAACCCTGGCGTTGCAAGCACCATGCTCTACCAACTGAGCTACACGGGACGGGTTGTGTCTCCATGAGACGCCAGCTTCATTTGGCTTCAATGCACTATTGACTCTTCACATAGGAATGAATGGTGCCACGTGATCCATGGCTTTGTCCATCCATATATACAGTCATTGGTTCCATCCTCTCTGGTTACGGTACTCTAGCGCAGCACTGTGATGATTTGGGGAATTGCAGTCTGCAGATTACAGAACTGCACCTTCTTAGCAGGGGTGTGCAGTCTGCAGATTACAGAACTGCACCTTCTTAGCAGGGGTGTGGTACTGCCAGAGCACCGAGGAGCAGCGCTCCCTCATCTTTTCACTTTCAGAATACACAGAGCTGGTAAAACTATTTCTGGAAAATGTATTCTGATAACTTCTAAATAAATTATATTTAATTAGCACTAAAATTCCATCTGAAATGATAGAATGACAAACCAAATAAATATGTATAGCAGCCTGAAGAACTGTGGAGGTGTCTTCTCTCTGGTGGGGGAGTGATGATGATGATGAATGATGAAGAACTGTAGTCTATGTGAGGTAAATAGAGGTGTCTTCTCTTTCTTCACTTTGACCAATCAGAACATTGAAAGAAAATTCACTGTGTGTCTGCATTGATGTTCATAAAACTCCATGGATCCCTCTTGCACAGTGGAACCTAGAATGACATGTGACCACTTGGTTACAGTGACACATTCTGCCGAGGACATCCAAACCAGAGTGGCCGCTGCAAAGGCCAAGGAGCCTGACCCTCTCTGGAGCGCCCAAGGAGCCTGACCCTCTCTGGAACGCCCAAGGAGCCTGACCCTCTCTGGAACGCCCAAGGAGCCTGACCCTCTCTGGAACGCCCAAGGAGCCTGACCCTCTCTGGAATGCCCAAGGAGCCTGACCCTCTCTGGAACGCCCAAGGAGCCTGACGCTCTCTGGAGCGCCCCAAGGAGCCTGACCCCTCTGGAACGCCCAAGGAGCCTGACCCTCTCTGGAACGCCCAAGGAGCCTGACCCTCTCTGGAACGCCCAAGGAGCCTGACCCTCTCTGGAACGCCCAAGGAGCCTGACCCTCTCTGGAACGCCCAAGGAGCCTGACCCTCTCTGGAACGACCAAGGAGCCTGACCCTCTCTGGAACGCCCAAGGAGCCTGACCCTCTCTGGAACGCCCAAGGAGCCTGACCCTCTCTGGAACGCCCAAGGAGCCTGACCCTCTCTGGAACGCCCAAGGAGCCTGACCCTCTCTGGAACGCCCAAGGAGCCTGACCCTCTCTGGAAGTTCCTGTAGCCCTGCTGTGGATATTTAGCCTATATTGGCTGTTGGTTGAGACGCAGGACCCATTGGTATGTCAGGGTGGGCAACTGGAAATGTGAACTGGGCCAAGTTGGAGGTAATGATGCATTTAGCTTATAGTTTATTGAGATGCATGAATACACCACACCAAAAGCTTGATTAGATGGCTGTTTTAAAAACGAATTTCCTGCCATTCTACGTAGTAATGATTTACGTTCAATACTTGGTCAATTGATTTAATAGCATGTTTAATCTATGCAAATAAATTATACGAATGGATCGTTGCTCTCTGTTCTCTTGTATTCTGTAATAGGGTATATTGTAGCCATGTGTTCAAGCTAACCAATCAAAGCTTATTTATGATGCAGTGTGTAAGCTATACAATGAATTGCCTACTCACAATAAAGCTCTCCTCGTAAACAGCGCCATGATATTAAAGCTATATGTATTTGTATTTACATTAGGCTATAGCCTACCAATACGGTGGGGGAGTGAATGATGAACTGTAGGCTTTGTGCCTACCAATAGCTACACCATGTAGTCTTATGCCTAATAGGGTATAGGTCTACTGTAAACTATTGATGTTTGTTCCTGAACTGGCCGAACGGCAGAGCTATCCTTCAGCACCACAAGTTGGTTTGACTTCTTTAACGTTATTGGGCGATCCTGCCGCTGTCCCTCCCGTCCCTTTAAGGGCGACTCCAATCACTTCAAATGACATCTCATCACGATCTGCAGCCTACGCCTAATAATCACGCACATCACTTATTATAATCACAATTAGAAACTGGGTGGTTCGAGCTCTGAATGCTGATTGGCTGTCAGCCATGGTATATCAGACCGTCTACCATGGGTATGACAAAACATGTATTTTTACTGCTCTAATTACGTCGGTAACCAGTTTATAATAGCAATAAGGCACATCGGGGGTCTGTGGTATATGGCCAATATACCACGGCTAAGGGCTGGATCCAGGCACTCCACGTTGCGTCGTGCTTAATAACAGCCCTTAGATGTGGTATACACCACACCTCCTGGGGCCTTATTGCTTAAATAGAACATGATTGTGCTCTTTCAGTAAAATTAAGATCAAAGCTGAATCAATGTCTTGGAAGATCACATAATGATTCATTAGTATTCTACATAACAGAACCGAATGTAATAGCATAGTAGACCTTACACCAAAAACACCTCATTTATAATGACATTTTAGGATGGTAAACTGAAGCTGAATATTCCAAACAAAAAAATATAATGCGCCAAAACTCAACAGTATTCCACTAGGCCACAGGATACTAGGCCACAGGATACTAGGCCACAGGATACTAGGCCACAGGATACTAGGCCACAGGATACTAGGCCACAGGATACTAGGCCACAGGATACTAGGCCACAGGATACTAGGCCACAGGATAACAGGCCACAGGATACTAGGCCACAGGATACTAGGCCACAGGATACTAGGCCACAGGATACTAGGCCACAGGATACTAGGCCACAGGATACTAGGCCACAGGATACTAGGCCACAGGATAACAGGCCACAGGATACTAGGCCACAGGATAACAGGCCACAGGATACTAGGCCACAGGATACTAGGCCACAGGATACTAGGCCACAGGATACTAGGCCACAGGATACTAGGCCACAGGATAACAGGATATATGCTTTGATTGAAACATAACACAAGGCTAATAGTTTGTTGAGATCATCTGCTCTAATTCGCTCACCAAACAGTAATTCAATAAGATCTAAATGCATATTCCCATGAAACTGATTGAGATCAAATGACTGGCACTCAGATGCAGTTTCACTGGTAAAACGGGAAGAATTATCATTCACGATTGACAGTGACGATGACCTATTGTGAAATGAGGTACGCCTAACTTGGTGTTTGAGGGTTTTAAAAATAGAAACTGTTATTGAGACAATATGTGTGGTCACTGGCAGACGTTGCAATTGGAGGATGGATTTCATTCATATTCTATAGCAGCTAGTTGACCAATTGGAGGATGCATTTCATTCATATTCTATAGCAGCTAGTTGACCAATTGGAGGATGCATTTCATTCATATTCTATAGCAGCTAGTTGACCAATTGGAGGATGCATTTCATTCATATTCTATAGCAGCTAGTTGACCAATTGGAGGATGCATTTCATTCATATTCTATAGCAGCTAGTTGACCAATTGGAGGATGCATTTCATTCATATTCTATAGCAGCTAGTTGACCAATTGGAGGATGCATTTCATTCATATTCTATAGCAGCTAGTTGACCAATTGGAGGATGCATTTCATTCATATTCTATAGCAGCTAGTTGACCAATTGGAGGATGCATTTCATCCATATTCTATAGCAGCTAGTTGACCAATTGGAGGATGCATTTCATTCATATTCTATAGCAGCTAGTTGACCAATTGGAGGATGCATTTCATCCATATTCTATAGCAGCTAGTTGACCAATTGGAGGATGCATTTCATTCATATTCTATAGCAGCTAGTTGACCAATTGGAGGATGCATTTCATCCATATTCTATAGCAGCTAGTTGACCAATTGGAGGATGCATTTCATCCATATTCTATAGCAGCTAGTTGACCAATTGGAGGATGCATTTCATTCATATTCTATAGCAGCTAGTTGACCAATTGGAGGATGCATTTCATCCATATTCTATAGCAGCTAGTTGATGATCCCTGTTCTATAATGACAGGCTGGCTTTTCAATTGGCTAGTTGATGATCCCTGTTCTATAATGACAGGCTGGCTTTTCAATTGGCTAGTTGATGATCCCTGTTCTATATTGACAGGCTGGCTTTTCAATTGGCTAGTTGATGATCCCCTGTTCTATAATGACAGGCTGACTTTTCAATTGGCTACATCTGTCGGTACAAAACGTTGATTGAGGAAATGACGTCTTTGACAGTTTTTGGCACTCCCCTCGCCTAAAAACAATAGCGCTTGACCACTGCTTATTAACATCCAATGACATCCAATGACATACGTGGCACATGGTGACGACCGGTAAATCGCTTCAGTAGGGCGGTCAGGTGTGCTAGCAAGGCAGAGGTCCCGGGTTCGCGTCCTTCACACACATATATTACATAAACATAACCAAATAACTTTATCTTCTAATAACATGTCACTGCAGAAGTAGTGTGAAGTCAGTCCCAAAACTCAACCGATAGGTTGTAAACAGTATAGCGGATTATTTAGTTTGCCAATCAGACGAGAAAACAGATGTGTCAGCGCCTCCTCATTATCACAGACATAACGTTACAGAGCGGAAGGCAGTCTAGATCTCAGTAAAAGGCAGCTGTCCAAGTTGCTGATTTTTGCTGAATTAATATTAATTTAAAAAACAGCACACTAATGGGTCACTGTCTTGCCATCATACTATACTGTTTGCTAGGCTGGCTAGCTTGAAAAACCGCCCTATGATAGGAAACTAGCCATAGCAAGTCGATTAGAAGGGCATGTCTTGAGGACACTACTGGTTAACTAGCTAGCATTCACTAGCAACATACCCCATGGACATGGTATCCACTTGTCCCCCCGTCGGCTACTATTGAGCTTTGAGTTATGCCCATCGAAAACTACCGTTTTTTTTTTTTTTAACTAAAGTGAAGCAGTACTGTCATTTTGAATGTGATGTCTTAGCAAGCTCCTCCACGTCACACGGAAACTACTATGTATGCCAGCCAGGCAAAAGTAATAAATTGAGATGACTTGACAGACGCATCGAGCGGTGTGGATTCACAGCATGGAGCAAAAAATGTGAAAGCCACTCTGTGTTCGATTAGTATGGAAAGCCAAAAGGTTCAAATCGTCTTACCCGGAATACGGCTTAACACTTGTAATTATCATTTTTCACTTGCTTTTTTCAAGTGTCAAAAGTCATCTTCTTTTCACCTGTCAAGTGTGAGTTTACAGGTGATTTGAATGCTTGTTATGGTCATTTTCACACGTGTTCTTTACACCTGTCCAGTGTGCATTTACAGGTGATTAGAGCGCTCTAACCCAGAGACTCTGTCTAGAGTCTCGCTCCAGAGACTGGATGGGCCGACCCCCGGGGGATGGGGGCTGATGCTCTGAAGGAGGGGAGAACGCCCCACCGCTGGCCAAGGCCACCAGGGGGCGCCACTACATCCAGCCAGCACCCTTCCCCAGCGATATGGGGGAGAGGGCCAGAGAGGGCTGAGGCTGACCCAGGGAGGGGGGCCCGACCCCATGAGAGGGGTGCCTACCCCAGCCCATGGCCACTAGGGGGCAGCAGTACATCCAGCCAGCTCCCTGCATTAGGGAGATCGGGGGAGAGTGCCAGAGAGGGATGGGGCCTACCCAGGGAGAGGGGGGCCTGCCCCCGGAGGGGTCCTAACTCCCACCTATGGCCACCAGGGAGCGCCACTACATCCAGCCAGCTCCCTGCACGGGCTGGGGAAACCCAGGAAGGGGCCGACCCCCGCCAAGTCCATTAGGGGGCGCCACTACATCCAGCCAGCTCCCTGCACGGGCTGGGGAAACCCAGGAGGGGGCCGACCCCCGCCAAGTCCATTAGGGGGCGCCACTACATCCAGCCAGCTCCCTGCACGGGCTGGGGAAACCCAGGAGGGGGCCGACCTCCGCCCACAGTCAAGGCCATTAGGGGGCGCCATTTAGCAGACACTCTGGTAATATTTTGCTAAATACATATATAGTACATCTCTGGTCTATCTTTCAGCATGTTCCTCACAGTAACACACATTTTCAGTCTTTACTGGTCTTATTACACCAATATCTATTCCTTTATGGCTTTGAAAAATCTATTCAGTTCCTCCACATTGAAATGAGTGGAGGCCAACTTGAAAATAGGCTGCTGGGACTGATTTTACACTAAATCCATGATGACTCTATGAAACGTTTCCAATGGGTCTCCTTGTTCTGTGGGAAGTTTGGTGTAGTTGTCATCTAGGGTACCATGTGATAATAAAGCACATCTCAATACTGCCCATTCTGTCTCAATATACCCCATAATGCATACAGGTATGACCAGCTCATGAAATATGACACCAACACTTTACATTTTACATTTAATTTAGCAGATGCTCTTATCCAGAGCAACTTTACAGTAAGTGCATACATTTTCATACTTTACATGTTCCATTTATATTTTTGTTCAGTGTATATATGTCCATGTGAAAACGTGCTGCAAACTGAGACGTCATCGCTCAAGTTGGTAATCCAATGTTTTGAGAATAGCTGGCTTAGCCCTCTGTCCAGTACATAAAATGCAAATATCTAATGTTATGTTAAGGCTACCTCTGCACCGTTTCTTTTGTCATTGATAGGCTGTACATTTACCTGCTTATTCCCTGACATTGTCCAAGTTCAGAAACTGTGCTAATTTCATTCATCAACAACTTTTTTTTAAAGGGTAGTAGACATTTACAGATCATAGTCTAGCCCAAAACTAGTGAGACTGTTTACAGATCATAGTCTAGCCCAAAACTAGTGAGACTGTTTACAGATCATAGTCTAGCCCAAAACTAGTGAGACTGTTTACAGATCATAGTCTAGCCCAAAACTAGTGAGACTGTTTACAGATCATAGTCTAGCCCAAAACTAGTGAGACTGTTTACAGATCATAGTCTAGCCCAAAACTAGTGAGACTGTTTCAGCATGTAAAAAGTAACAGTACAAAACATACATCATTTTAGCAAACATTAAAAAAGGCAACATAAAATCATAAAAGTGAGTTGTATGACTTGGTGAAGGCAGAAAGTATCTGTCTGTTTCCTCCCCCTCCTTCATCCGTGGTGCTCGTTCAACATAACATTAGGAGATTCCTGTGAACAGCAACAGTCATAAACATGGCATTCTGAACAGCAACATCTTCCTAATAAGAATTTAGTCCAGTTGACAATTCAACAGAATTCAGCCTTGTTCATGTTGATGATCGCTACAACATGAGACAGATAGCAAGCCGTGGTATATCAGACCGTATACCACGGGTATGAGTCAATATTACTTGTTTACTGTTGTATTTACGTTGGTAACCAGTTTTTAATAGCAATAAGGCACCTTGGGGGTTTGTGGTATATGGCCAATATACCACGGCTAAGGGCTGTATCCAGGCACTCTGTGTTGCGTCTTGCATAAGAACAGCCCTCAGCTGCGGTATATTGGCCATATACCACAAACCCCTGAGGTGCCTTATTTCTTAAAATATAACACAGATACAGATTGTGCGCATTTGGTGGTTTCAAATAATAATGTCACTACTACTAGCTTGCTCTCTCCCTGCTTTTCCTGAACACGTCTACCTGATATAGCTGGTTGTTATTGTTCTAGCTTGCTCATCCAAAGCAGGCTTCCCTCGTCCTCGCTGGTCTTCGGATGCTTGACTACATGATCATCATGTTGTAGCTGTGACATTGTAACATTGCATTAGAACAACAACAACTAGATACACTCTTAGAAAGAAGGGTTCCAAAAGGGTTCTTCGGCTGTCCCCAATAGTAGAACCCTTTTTGGTTCCAGGTAAAACCCTTTTTGGTTCCAGGTAAAACCCTTTTTGGTTCCAGGTACTTGGTACTAAAAGGGTTCTACCTGGAACCAACAAGGGTTCTTCAAAAAGTTATCCTATGGGGGCAGCCGAATAACAATTTTAGGTTCTAGATAGCACCTTTTGTTCTGAGAGTGTAGTTTTATCAGATAAACATTTTCAGGAAAAGCAGCTCATTCTGCTATAACTAGCTAGTAGTTGTTCTATAGACTATCCTGCTCCTCCTCGCTGGTCTGCAGGTGCTTGAGTACTTGATTACGATGTTGTGGCTGTAACATTTCCTGGACATTGCATAAGAACAACAACTAGAACTAACAACTTTATCAGATAGACATTTTCAGGAAAAGCAGCTCATTTAGCAAGCCAATAAAATATCTATTGCATTGGGTTCAACATAGAAATCTAGCTACTCAAGATAGAGAGCTTCCCTTTTATCTCTGTAGCGGTTTGCTCTCACCTCGTCTGGGCACTGCAACAGTCTGTAACAGTTTGCTCTCACCTCGTCTGGGCACTGCAACAGTCTGTAACAGTTTGCTCTCACCTCGTCTGGGCACTGCAACAGTCTGTAACAGTTTGCTCTCACCTCGTCTGGGCACTGCAACAGTCTGTAACAGTTTGCTCTCACCTCGTCTGGGCACTGCAACAGTCTGTAACAGTTTGCTCTCACCTCGTCTGGGCACTGCAACAGTCTGTAACAGTTTGCTCTCACTCGTCTGGGCACTGCAACAGTCTGTAACAGTTTGCTCTCACTCGTCTGGGCACTGCAACAGTCTGTAACAGTTTGCTCTCACCTCGTCTGGGCACTGCAACAGTCTGTAACAGTTTGCTCTCACCTCGTCTGGGCACTGCAACAGTCTGTAACAGTTTGTTCTCACCTCGTCTGGGCACTGCAACAGCCAGATAGAAGCAGCTGCACATCAGATATAATTCCCCCATCCTCTATTGTCTAGATTCTACAGGGAGCTAGCCTGTTCTCCCTAAAACATTAGCTACTAGCTAGCCAACTTCAGCAAATAAAACTCAGTTTGCTAACTAGCAAAGCAAACCAATAACACAACAAATGTACACAAAGTAACAGTTAAGTTACTTTCTAAACTAATGTTAGTCTCAACCAAATGACAAGTAAAAAGACCTATTGCTCTGTTCCACAACGTAACAACCATTAGTTACAGGCTAGACAGAAGACTCTAGTGCTAGCTAGCTAACCAGCCATGCTATTTCAATGAAAAAAAGCTAGCTAGCCAGCGTCAGCTTGGTATTTGTAATGCTATGTGGAACCACTCGTTTTAATTTTGACTTGCTGTATCGTTTACATTCTGTAAATGTAAATTACTAATTTTAACAATTTGATCCATATTTAGCAACATCTCCTCCCTCCCTGAGTCAGCGATCCAACGCGACAGGCCGGAAGTCAAACAAAGTCAAACTCCCAGAAATGCATGTGGGAAAGGGCTCCAAAGTGGTACGTTCAGGTGCCAGGTACAAAGTGTTACTACAACGTGTGTGGTGGCGCAATTTCATGCGTCTGAAAATACAATATTCAAGCGTTCTAATCGCTTGGTGTACATTTTTACACGTGATTCTTCCACATGTCCTTTTGGATGAACAGGTGAATAAAGCGCCTGTCTTCTTAATGTCACACGTTGTTCTTCTTTTCTCTGATGAGGTTTCACGGCGGTTGGCATCCAATAAATGTTGCATTACCGCCACCTACTAGACTGGAGTATAACTCCCTTATACTTAGCTTTAAAAAATATATATTTATTTAAAAAAATAATAATAATAATAATACCCTACCATCTAACACTACACTCACAAAACATAAAAAAAACATACTCCACTATTTAAATCTATTTAGTCCTACTTCAGGTCAACAGCCTGAGAGGATGGGACACCGCCACTTGACACACATTGTAACTCTTCTGATGTCAAGTCAACCTCTATTTTCTGAGACTTACGTTCCATCCCTGCAGTACAGTTGATAACCATTGCTATAAATGCTAAAAATCCAATCTTACTGAAACATATATCCCTTGTTGTCCTATCCCTCTGTACTGGTACAGATCTACTACTCACACCATTCCTCTCAGGATCCCTCCCCCTTGACCCATCTTCCTCTACTTTCTTCACTGCCTCAGCATATGACAACTTCTGCACTACTCTAACCCTGGAAACCTCAACCTGCCTCTCTCGCATGGGACATTTCTGCTCCCCAGCTTATGGGCACCCCTACAATTAGCACATACCACTACTCCCGACTGGCGCAGTGGTCTAAGGCACTGGTTCAAATCCAGGCTCTGTCGTAACCGGCCGCGACCGGGAGACCCATGGGGCGGCGCACAATTGGCCCAGCGTCGTCCAGGGCAGGGGAGGGAATGGTCGGCAGGGATGTAGCTCAGTTGGTAGAGCATGGCGTTTGCAATTCCAGGGTTGTGGGTTCGATTCCCACGGGGGGCCAGTATGAAAAATAAATAAATAATGTATATACTCACTAACTGTAAGTCGCTCTGGATAACAGCGTCTGCTAAATGACTAAAGTGTAAATGTACTTTCCCCAATGCTACACATTCCTTTGTCTCATGGCCTTCTGCACACTTCTCACACCTTGGAATCTCCCTCCTACACACTGCTGCCACATGCCCATAAGCTTGACACCTGTAACAACGTAATGTATTCGGCACAAAGCTCATACAGGATAACTATATATCCTAACTTTACTTTGTCAGGCAACGACTCAACTTCAACAGACAATGACTCTTCTGTTTCTCCACTCACGCCACCCTGTCTGCGTCGCACCAAACCACAAGCATCACAAGCACCGGGAATCTTTCCCTTCAGTTGGTCAGCTTTCACATTTACCACTACCCCAGTAATCACGCCTTTCAATGGCGCCCTTTTCTTGAGAGCAAAACAATTCACATCTTTTACCCCCAATCATTTAATTCTTGCCCCCATTCCCTTTGACCAGCAGAAACACAAACAATTATCACTAGACCACTTCTGGTTACCCTCACCGATTCCACAGCACCCAACTCTGTTTTCGCCCACCCTGAAACCACAAATGGATCAGCCAAAAGGCAAGGGGCCACTTTTTCCAAAAACTTCTCTCCTACTCTCACAGACAATTTTCCTGACCCTCGGTGCAAGCCTCGCCCACTTCCATTTCTCCTCCTGTCTTCAACTCACTCTGCTTACATTTTCTACCATTCTCCTTTAACAAACCATGTCCCTTTTTTCTGCCTTAGACAACTGCGGCACTCGGGAGGCCCCTAGGCTGCCATAACAGCTGAAACAGCTGAAACAGAGCAGTAAATCTCCTTTCTCCACACAGCTAGGCTGCCATAACAGCTGAAACAGAGCAGTAAATCTCCTTTCTCCACACAGCAAGGCTGCTATAACAGCTGAAACTGATCTACGATCACCAGGACTGTGGTGAAGCCTTCAGAACGTGGGAGGTCGGTGACAAAGTCTATGGACAGGTGTGACCAAGGTCGCTGAGGCACTGGGAAAGGAACTAGTTTGCCTGCCGGGGCGTTCGAGGTGTCTTCGTTTGGGCACATACGGAACAGGAGTTGATATAGCGGGAGACATCAGTAGCCAAGGTGGGCCACCAGTATTTTTGTGAGAGAGAATGTAGGTAATGCGCGTAATACCGGAGTGCTCTGCCATAAGGGTGGTGTGCGCCCAGATCAGCAGGCGGTCACGGACCCTGGTGGGTACATACACGCGTCCCGGAGGGGCGTTGGCAGGAGCTGGGTCCTCCTGAGCCGCTGTCTTTGTCCACATCCCAAACGACAGGTGCCACGATGAGAGACGAGGGCAGGATAGGACCCCCCAGATCTTTCCTTTCTCCGGCATGGTGCATCCTGGGGAGTGCGTCTAATCACTTGTAAATGTACACTGAACAGGTGTAATGAACACGTGTAAAAATGACCATAAAAAGCGTTCTAATCACCTGTAAATGCACACTGAACAGGTGTAATGAACATGTGTAAAAATACCATAACAAGCGTTCTAATCACCTGTAAATGCACACTGGACAGGTGAAAAAACACGTGTAGAAAAAATGACATTTGACACTTGAAAAAAGCAAGTGAAAAATGATCATACAAGTGTTAAGACCTGTTCCGGGTAAAACGATTTGAACCTTTTGGCTTTCCATATGAGCAGTGTGGGGGCAATGATTGAAAAACATGTACGTGTGGTCAACATACAGTTAGTAAATTCATCTTAAGATAGCTAGGTGGGAAAACCACATTTCACAACCATAGTAAGTAAACTTTTCCGCAATTAAGTAGCTATCAGCACTTTCAGCACTTTCAAGTGCAAGTGTTAGTTCAGGATATTATTTTATAATATTTTATTATTTTTGTTGGAGGGGGGAGGGGGATTATTTTAGATACTATTTGAAGAGGTAGGGTTTCAGGTGCTTTTGGAAGATGGGCAAGGACTCTGCTGTCCTAGCTTCAGGGGGAAGCTGGTTCCAACATCGGGGTGCCAGCCCAGCTTCAGGGGGAAGCTGGTTCCAACATCGGGGTGCCAGGACAGAGAAGAGCTGGGACTCTATGGCTGGAATGCTGCCCGCAGCATAAGACAATTATGAAGACACCCCCTCAATTTGGTAAAAGGAAAACGATTATTATTATTATTATTATTATTATTATTATTATTATTTGTCACGAGTTACAAAGCCAGAACCCAGAAGCAGACCAGGACAAGGTAAGTTGAAACGAAGGTGAGTGTTTATTTACAAATTCAAGAGTGATGCTGAATAATCCAGGGAACAGAGCGGGCGCGTTGATTAGTTGTTGGGGGTGCAGTGGTTGATCCCATCATGGCTCGGCAGCCGCCACCACCAGGCAGAGGTTGGATGAAGGTTCCGGACGAGTGACTGCAGATGGAACAAAAACGGAGGTAAGTAAACAACAAACCAACAAGGTGCAAAAACAACAAAACTAACGCTAGGAGCTCTAAGACTGATACTCTGGTAAACCTACTGTTCATGGCTAACGATCCGGCAGGGAATGGATGTTAGGCCAGAGCCTAAGAAGGGTGATGATCAGGACCAGGTGTGCAGATTGCTGATGGGATGCAGGTGCGGAAATCAAGAGAGCTCCCCGGAGCGTTCCAGAACCCTCGGGAAACTGGAGATCCCGAGCAGAAAAACTAGTCCACAGACAGGACCCGACTCAGACTGCCGGGATCGTTACAGTACCCCCCTCCGAACGCCACCGGGCGGACTCCCGGAGCGCCAGGATGGAGGCGGTAGAAGTCACGGATGAGGTCAGCATCTAGGATCTGTCGCCGCGGAATCCAACTCCTCTCTTCAGGACCATACCCCTCCCAGTCCACGAGATACTGGAAACCCCGGCCCCGCCGTCTGGAATCCATGATGCGTCGCACCGTGTAGGCAGGACCACCTCCGATCATCCGAGAGAGGAGGAGGAGGAGGCGGAGGAGGCAACAGAGGACTGAGGAAAACAGGCTTGAGGCAGGAGACATGAAAGGTGGGATGGACTCTGAGCGTCCTCGGGAGTTTGAGTCGAACTGCCACCGGATTGATCACCTTCTCCACCACAAACGGACCAATGAACTTCGGTAACAACTTCCTAGACTCAGTCCGTAACGGAAGATCCCGTGTGGCCAACCAGACCCTATCTCCGATGGTGTAGGTGGGAGCGGGGATCCGGCGACGATTCGCCTGGAGCTGATACCGGTCCGAAACTCTAAGGAGTGCCTTTCTGGCCCGATGCCAGGTCCGGTGGCAACGACGAATATGGGCCTGAACAGAAGGCACAGAGAGCTCCTTCTCCTGAGAAGGGAACAAGGGAGGTTGGTAGCCATACAGGCACTGGAAGGGAGACATCCCCGTGGCAGATGTAGGGAGAGTATTGTGGGCATACTCAACCCAAGGCAACTGAGAGACCCAGGAGGTGGGGTTGGAAGAGGCCAGGCAGCGTAGCGTGGATTCCATCTTCTGGTTGGCTCTCTCCGCCTGACCATTAGATTGGGGGTGAAAACCAGATGTGAGACTGACTGTAGCTCCAATGGCCAAACAGAAGGACTTCCAGACAGCAGAGGTAAACTGAGGGCCACGGTCGGAAACGATATCACTGGGCAACCCGTGGACCCTGAAAACCTCCCTAACCAGGATCTCGGACGTCTCCGAGGCAGAGGGAAGCTTGGCAATTGGCACAAAGTGGGCGAACTTGCTGAATCTGTCCACGATAGTCAGAACGACCGTGTTCCCCTCAGAAGCGGGCAACCCAGTGACAAAGTCCAGGGCCAGATGCGACCATGGTCGCCGGGGAATAGGAAGGGGTGAAGTAGTCCAGAGCTGGGCCGATTGGTACCCTTATTCTGCGCACACACTGGACAGGCAGCAACATAACCCCGAGTATCCTCGGCCATGGCAGGCCACCAAAAACGTCTGCGAAGAAACGCCATCGTCCGAGCCACGCCAGGGTGACAAGCCATCTTGCTGGCGTGGGGACCATTTGAGGACCGCAGGACGAACCGACTCAGGCACAAACAACCGACCCGGGTGGACCGTTACCGGGACCGGGCTGCGTCCGAAGAGCCGCCATCACCTCCTCCTCAATCTTCCACCTAACAGCTCCCACGACGCAGTTCCGGGGGAGAATTGTCTCGGTCTTGGACCCACTCTCCTCCGTCTTGGAGAACATCCGAGACAAGGCGTCCCGCCTTGCCGTTCTTAGCTCCAGGTCGGAACGTCAGGGAAAAAATTGAATCGTCCGAAAAACAACGACCACCTGGCCTGGACGGGAGTTGAGACGTCTAGCCGATTGCACGTAAGCAAGATTCTTGTGGTCAGTCCAGACAATAACCGGTTGCTCCGGCCCCTCCAACCAGTGGCGCCACTCCTCCAAGGCAAGTTTCACCGCGAGAAGCTCCCGGTTACCCACATCGTAATTCCTCTCCGAGCGAAAGGCGACGAGAGTAGTAGGCGCAGGGATGGAGTTTACTGTCCGTGGAGCATCGCTGCGACAGGATGGCGCCAACTCCCACATCAGACGCGTCCACTTCAACGACGAACTGACGGGCCGTGTCGGTTGAGAGAGAATCGGTGCGTTGGTGAATCGCCTCTTCAAATCCAGAAACGCCGATCCGCCTCCGGATTCCACTTGAAGCTCCTGATACTGGAAGTCAAGGCAGTTAACGGAGCGGCCACACGGCTGTAATCCCGGATGAATCTGCGGTAGAAATTCGCAAACCCCAAAAATCTCTGGAGCTGCAATCTCGTACCGGGCTGGGCCCATTCCAGAACCGCTCTAACCTTCTCCTGGTCCATCCTAATCTCTCCCCTGGAGATGATGTACCCGAGAAAGGATGTCGTGTGGGCGTGAAACTCGCACTTCTCGGCCTTCACGAACAGGCGATTCTCCAACAATACGCTGCAGAACCTGCCGGACATGCTGGACGTGGTCGGAAGGTTCCTTCGAGAAGATCAGAATGTCATCCAGGTAAACAAACACAAAGAGACCGATCATATCTCTCAGGACGTCGTTCACCATACTCTGGAATACCGCTGGAGCATTGGTCAGTCCAAACGGCATCACCTGATACTCGAAGTGACCCATCGGTGTATTGGAAACCCGTCAACCACTTTCGTCTCCCTCTCTGATCCGGACCATGTGATACGCATTGCGTAGGTCTAACTTGGTGAACACCGTAGCACCCTGTAAGGAGTCGAAGGCAGAACTCATCAAGGGCAGGGGATACTTGTTCTTGACCGTGATGTCATTCAACCCCCGATAATCAATACACGGTCGAAGAGAGCCATCCTTCTTACCCACAAAGAAGAATCCTGCCCCCAGGGGTGATGACGAGGGACGAACGAGACCAGCAGCTAGGGACTCCTTGATGTAGGTCTCCAAAGCCTCACGTTCAGGGCGGGAGATACTGTATAACCTTCCCTTGGGGTAGACAGCTCCAGGGAACAGGTTGATGGCACAATCATATGGTCGGGTGGGGAGGGAGTGACAGAGCCTTCTGCTTACTGAACACTTCCCCAAATCGTGATATGTCTCGGGAACCAGGGACAAATCTGGGGGTTTAGCCTCAATCACCTGACTGGGAACCGAATGGGGACAGGCAGTCTTGAGACAGTTAGCATGACAATCAAGGCTCCAACTCGTTACCTTGCCCGTCACCCAATCGAACGTGGGATTGTGTTCCTTCAGCCAGGGGTATCCAGGACCAGAGGAACATGGGAAGACGGCAGAATGAAGAATGAAATCATCTCGGAATGATTCCCCGACAACAGCATCTTAACCGGTTCAGTCCTCATCGTGATACGTGCCAGACTACTGCCGTTCAGAGTGGTCGCTTCAATGGCTTCCGGCAATTGCTCCTTGGAAAGCCCCAGCTGTTCCACCAACTCGGCATCAAGAAAGCTTCCATCGGCACCTGAATCGATAAAAGCGTTAATCGCTAAGCTCTGATTCCTGTTCACAAGGGTAGCCGGGAAACGGGGTCTGACAGAGGTACTGAGAGGTTGGAAACTGGCTCGCTAAAAGTCCTCCCAACTTTAGCGAGCCGGGCAGTTTGACGACCGCCGGGAACAAGTGGAGATGTAATGTCCCGAGCTACCACAGTAGAGGCAGCAGTTGGTCTTACGTCTATGTTGACGCTCCTCCTTGGTTAACCCGTGCCGCCCCACTTGCATGGGTTCAGAATCGGGAGAGAGGACCTCTCCACTAATCCTTTGTGGTGGAGAATGATCGACGTGTTCTGGTCCACCACCCGACCCGACTGGGAACTGAGAAGCTGATCGATTGGACGGACCCCATTGCTTCTCCCTCCTTCGCTCTCGGACTCGATTATCCACCCGAATAGACAAGGCTACCAAGCTGTCCAGGTCACTAGGCTCGGATAGGAGATCAACTCATCCTTGAGCTGCTCCGACAGACCCTGGTAAAAGGCCGCTTGCAGAGACTCCTCATTCCACCCACTCTCCACAGCCAACGTCTTGAACTCGATCACGAAGTCGGCCCACGCTGCGAGTTCCTTGGTGAAGCGAAAACAGGCGCCTAGCTGCGTCCCTCCCTCGGACGGAATGGTCGAAGAGCTTCCTCATCTCGACCGTGAACCCCTGGTATGAAGCCATGCAGGGGTCTTGTCGTTCCCAAAACGGCTGAAGCCCACTCCAGCGCTCGACCACGCAGCAACTCAATCACAAAGGCTATCCTAGCCTTGTCTGTGGCATAAGAGTAGGGCTGTAGATCGAACACTAATCCACACTGCATAAGGAAGAAACGGCATCTTCCCAGCTCTCCCTCATATTTATCCGGCGTCGGGAACCTTGGGCTCACGGAAGGACACAGCTCCAGAAGCGGCAGGCGAGATGGGTGAAACCGGTAGTGGATCCTCCACCGGAAACTTGCGTTGGTTCTGGACCTCCGTCAGACCGGTAGAAAGGTTCGAACTGACAACGCGATCTCCTGTAGTACCGTGCTATGATGGCCCAACATCTTCTCCTGATGGGTAATGGCATGGCGAACAGAGTCCAGGTCCGCTGGGTTCATTACTGGCGGATCGTTCTGTCACGAGTTACAAAGCCAGAACCCAGAAGCAGACCAGGACAAGGTAAGTTGAAACGAAGGTGAGTGTTTATTTACAAATTCAAGAGTGATGCTGAATAATCCAGGGAACAGAGCGGGCGGCGTTGATTAGTTGTTGGGGGGTGCAGTGGTTGATCCCATCAGCTCGGCAGCCGCCGACCACCAGGCAGAGGTTGGATGAAGGTTCCGGACGAGTGACTGCAGATGGAACAAAACGGAGGTAAGTAAACAACAAACCAACAAGGTGCAAAAACAACAAAACTAACGCTAGGAGCTCTAAGACTGATACTCTGGTAAACCTACTGTTCGACGGCTAACGATCCGGCAGGGAATGGATGTTAGGCCAGAGCCTAAGAAGGGTGATGATCAGGACCAGGTGTGCAGATTGCTGATGGGATGCAGGTGCGGAAATCAAGAGAGCTCCCCGGAGCGTTCCAGAACCCTCGGGAAACTGGAGATCCCGAGCAGAAAAACTAGTCCACAGACAGGACCCGACTCAGACTGCCGGGATCGTTACATTATTATTATTATTATTATATTGTCTATAGTCCAGGACTATGTTATTATTATATTGTCTAATAGTCCACTTTCTACTCAAACAGGCAGAAATCATTCTCACTAATGCGATTTCATACTATTATATACACCTCTATTTTCTTGAATTAAGAAAATATTAAGTTGACATATGAGCCTGTCTGACCACGCTTCCTACTGCCAACTCCAAGTCTTACAATCTCCTAAAAGGGCCACAAGATGGCGTTTCAACGTTTCATTACTACAAAATCCTACATTCTGTGATCAATTTTAAATTTAACTAAATTAATTCATAATGATCAATAAAAATTCAGTTGATGACCCTGTATTCTATGGGATGCCACCAAAGGTTTTATTAATAATAATGCAACTGCTGAATAAATCTGGACTGAATAAATCACAATTAAAGAAGATATCAGAATTGGAAATATTAACTGCGTTACAGTGTTCTCAACAAACACCTTTTTCAGACCAGGTAGCTATTACTCTTTCCGAAGTCAAGACAGAACTAAATCTATTGATAAGACAGAGAGCAGAATTTGTCATCCATCGAGTTAGACTCAACCATTACTTCCATGGTAATTGTCCCAGTCGTTTACTGGCCAACAAGCTAGGCAGTAATGATCAATTAGCGGATATAGCAACTATTGAATCTGAAACAGGGGAATTACTATCAGAACCCAAATTAATCAATCAAAGATTATCCCGCTTCTATAAAGAACTGTACACCTCTGATTGTAAATCCAAGCCAGACTAAATCCTTCTAAAATAATTAAGAACTCCTCTTCTCTCATCAAGCCACTTTACTGGGAGCCCAAATCTTCTCTCAATGAACCCAAAACGGGTTCACTGATATATCTTAAATAGATAGATAGATATACTGATATATCCATTAAACAATGTAATATATATATAATATATATAATATAGTCTCCTGTATAATATATAATATATTTATATCTTAAATAGATGTAATATGATACATCTAGATAGATAGATAGATAGATAGATAGATAGATAGATAGATAGATAGATAGATAGATAGATAGATAGATAGATAGATAGATAGATAGATAGATAGATAGATAGATAGATAGATAGATAGATAGATAGATAGATAGATAGATAGATAGATAGATAGATGATAGATAGATAGATAGATAGATAGATAGATAGATAGATAGATAGATAGATAGATAGATAGATAGATAGATAGATAGATAGATAGATACTGCTGTGAGATCACTGCTTGAGTGAGGCTCCTCATCTACCCTCGCTATTTCCAGAAAAATTCATCAAATAGAAGGACTGAAATAAAGAAAACGTTGTCAAAACAGGAGAGATTTACTGTAAATTCTATTGATCCAAGTTGGAAAGAGAGCAAGTTTCACACGAGCGACATATACCGAGGGGGAACACAGGTGTCTCCTCCAAACACTCATGGCATGTTGGCAGCGGGGGAAAATGAAAGACTCAGACTCAATCAGGGCTCTACCTCAATCTGAACTATACCTCAATCTGACTCTACCTCAATCTGAACTCTACCTCAATCTGGACTCTACCTCAATCTGGACACCACCTCAATCTGAACTCTACCTCAATCTGGGGTCTACATCAATCTGGACTCTACCTCAATCTGGGCTCTACCTCAATCTGGGCTCTACCCTCAATCTGGGGTCTACATCAATCTGGGCTCTACCTCAATCTGGGCTCTACCTCAATCTGGGCTCTACCTCAATCTGGACTCTACCGGTTCTTCTTCTTCTTCTTCTTCTTCTCTTCTTCTTCTTCTTCTTCTTCTTCTTCTTCTTCTTCTTCTTCTTCTGTGGGGTTTATCGGTGTTGGCATCCAACGATATGGTGCATTACCGCACCTACTGTACTGGGAGTGTGGGCCAGAGACTGAGAAACTAAATCTTACCTGCCAGTCCCGTTTCTCTTCAAGATAACAAAAAGATTTGAGACTGTATCTAATGATGTTTTACTGAATATACTCTTTAAATTTCCTGCCGTCCTCCTCCTCTACTTTCCTCTGTGCTTGAAATAAATGACTGCTGTCATCTCTGCACCATCACTGTCCATATCAGGCTTTTTGCCTCTGCCTTGCTCATTGAAACTACAACATCAACATCCCCACTACTAAGTGCTTGTTTAGCCAGTACTGTCCATCAACTGCCCCCACATGGGCTGGGACCCAAGTAACTCTTAACTGTATACCCATCTGTCTAACCCCCTGCCATGGGTTTGTAGTACCTCATACAGCAGGTATTTTCTATAATGGTGCCGGAGGGATGGCTGCCGTTTACGGGCTCCTAACCAATTGTGCTGTTTTGTATGTTTTTTTCACATTGTTTGTAACTTATTTTGTACATAATGTTGCTGCTACCGTCTCTTATAACCGAAAAAGAGCTTCTGGACATCAGAACAGCAATTACTCACCTGAAAGATGTTTTCTTTAATGAGTCCGATGCGAAGGATATACTTGCTTCCCGAGACCAGTCCCAAATCTCCCGTCATTCACATTAGAAAAATACGGAAATACAGGAGGCGGAGATCAGGTTCCAGTCAGGATCAGGATCAGATCAGGGGGCCTTGTGAGAATTTGTCAGTGAGTGGTTAACTTTCGCCTCTTTCATCCGTTCTATTGGCCAACGTGCAATCACTGGAGAATAAAATGGATGATCTCCGTTCGAGATTATCCTTCCAACGGGACATTAAAAACTGAAATACCTTATGTTTCACTGAGTCGTGGCTGAACGAACGACACGGATACTATACGGTTGGCTGGGTTTTCCGTACATCAGCAGGACAGAACAGCTACGAGGGGTGGGGGTCTATTTGTAAATAACAGCTGGTGCGCAATGTCTAATATTAAGGGAAGTCTCGAGGTATTGCTCGCCTGAGGTAGAGTATCTCATGATAAGCTGTAGACCACACTATCTACCAAGAGGGTTTTCATCTATACTTTTCGTAGCCATCTATTTACCGCCACAAACCAACGCTGGCACTAAGACCGCACTCAATGAGCTGTATAAGGCCATAAGCAAACATGAAAATGCTCATCCAGATGCGGCACTCCTAGTGACAGGGACTTTAATGCAGGCAAACTTAAATCTGTTTTTACCTCATTTCTACCAGCATGTTACGTGTGCAACCAGAGGGAAAAAAACTCTAGACCACCTTTACTCCACACACAGAGACGCATACAAAGCTCTCTCTCGCCTCCATTTCCGGCAAATCTGACCATAATTCTATCCTCCTGATTCCTGCTTACAAGCAAAACTAATGCAGGAAGTACCAGTGACTCACTCAATATGGAAGTGGTCAGATGACACGGATGCTACGCTACAGGACTGTTTTGCTAGAACAGACTGGAATATATTCGGGATTCATCCAATGGCATTGAGGAGTATACCACCTCAGTCACCGGCTTCATCAATAAGTGCATCGACAACGTCGTCCCCACAGTGACCGTATATACATATCCCAACCAGAAGCCATGGA